>NC_055961.1:1612500-1620000 GCF_018492685.1 Alosa sapidissima
CTGAATATCCTCCCCATCAAAGACCCAAGCGTTTTAGAAGCAACATGGCTGAATATCCTCCCCATCAAAGACCCAAGCGTTTTAGAAGCAACATGGCTGAATATCCTCCCCATCAAAGACCCAAGCGTTTTAGAAGCAACATGGCTGAATATCCTCCCCATCAAAGACCCAAGCAGTTTAGAAGCAACATGGCTAAATATCCTCCCATCAAAGACCCAAGCGTTTTAGAAGCAACATGGCTGAATATCCTCCCTTTCCCCTCTTTGGCTGCCACTTGTGCGGCGTGTTGGAGAAACAGTGCGTCATGCGCTGGCTGGGAACTCCTAACTAGATGGGTCAAGACACCATGGACTCTCCCTCGGCTTGCTCCCCCCCTCTCTCTGTCTCTCTGTCTCTCTCACTCTCTGTCCCTCACTCTCTCTCTCCCTCACTCTCTCCCCCCCTCTCTCACTCCCTCTTTCTCTCTCTCTCTCCCTCTCTCTCTCACTCTCTCTCTTTAACTCTCTGGTGGTGAGTAAGCCTCTCTCTCTCTCTCTCTCTCTCTCTCTCTAACTCTCTGGTGGTGAGTAAGCCTCTCTCTGTTTGAGCCTGCGCGTGCTAAAAGGATCACAATGGACGCATTGTGAGCAGTTTCCCGCGCCGCTCCATCTGGGATGACATCAGCGCGGAGTGAGCGAGCGAGCTAAGGGTTCCCGGGCGGGGATTTACCTTGACCTCACAGTTCCGTGGAAAAGAAGGAGGTCGAGGAGAGACGGGTCACGATGAAAATATGATGGCGGGACCTTACCTCACCGGTCTGTCAGGGTGAGGGAGGGGGAGTGTGAAGGGGAGCGTGGGACACGTCCTGGCTGACCGCAACTGGTTGAGGTTAGAACGCAGTTGATTTGGAACTCCCCCTTGTAGAGCAAGGAGTTCTAGAAATTTGTTTTTTTTTTCACAACAAATTACAGCAATGTGAATGGTCAAGCGGGTGAAATATCAGCAGAATGATTGCCTCACTTGAACTTCAGTGGAATGCAACTTAGGCTACAAGGTCCTGGTTAGAAACCAAAAACAGAACAGGAAAGCTAATAGAAAGCTCATAGAAAAGAGAATTGTGGGCATATGAATTATGGGCATATGAATTGTTTCTAGCTTATACCGAGAGAAGGACATCATGTTATACCGAGAGAAGGACATCTTGGAAACATAATAGAAGAGTACCACAATCATGGGAATGGAGATGATTTCTCTTTGCAGCGTGCTGACAATAGCTGTAATATATTAAGGTCTGACACTAGCCTCCTGTGTGTTCTACTGTGGGCTAGCATGTGTCCAGGGCCGTGTGGGCTAGCCTGTGGGCTAGCATGTGTCCAGGGCCGTGTGGGCTAGCCTGTGGGCTAGTGTGTGGGCTAGCGTGTGTCCAGGGCCGTGTGGGCTAGTGTGTGGGCTAGCGTGTGGGTTAGCATGTGGGCTTGTGTGTGGGCTAGCGTGTGGGCTAGCGTGTGGGTTAGCATGTGGGCTAGCGTGTGGGCTAGCGTGTGGGTTAGCATGTGGGCTAGCGTGTGGGCTAGCGTGTGTCCAGGGCTGTGCGGTACTTACACGATGCCGTTGCCACAGCGTGTGCACTGTGGGAGCTTCTGAAGGCCAGCTGCAGGTCCTGGAGACACGGGGCCCAGCTTGGGCACCGGGGACCGGACAGGGGAGCGCAGGCCCCGCGGCCCTCTCTCTGTGGGAGAGGTACCTAAACACACACACACGTACGCAGGGAGAGAGAGAGAGAGAGAGAGAGAGAGAGAGAGAGAGTTAAGGGGAGCCTGGAGTCAGTACGCAAACTTGCTGCAAGCTGTCTATAGGAGAAATACATATAAGCACATGGAAACACACAAAGACATACCCGCACTCTGTCAAATGTGTGAGTGTGTGTGTGTGTGTGTGTGTGTGCGTGTGCGCGTGTGTGTGTGTGCGTGTGTGTGTGTGTGCGCGCGCGGTTTCCAGACACTGCTGAAACTGGCAACTGAGTGTGAAGGCACACCTGCGGAGAGGGCACTGATTAAGGTTGGCACGCCGTGCCACGCCGTGCCCACATAACCGCATGAGAACAGGCATACCTCTGAAACCTGCTGAGATGAGTCGTGCTGGCAGCGCTGGCATTGCAAACATTTCACATAAAAAGAAAACAATTAGCTGCGCTAGTAGGGAACTCCCCACCTGGTCTGCTCTCTGTCTCAGCGCTGCAGTCTCAGGGTTTGCTCTCTGTCTCAGCGCTGCAGTCTCAGGGTTTGCACTCAGTCTCAGGGTTTGCTCTCTGTCTCAGCGCTGCAGTCTCAGGGTTTGCTCTCTGTCTCAGCGCTGCAGTCTCAGGGTTTGCACTCAGTCTCAGGGTTTGCTCTCTGTCTCAGCGCTGCAGTCTCAGGGTTTGCACTCAGTCTCAGGGTTTGCTTTCTGTCTGCAGTCTCAGGGTTTGCTCCCTGTCTCAGCGCTGCAGTCTCAGGGTTTGCACTCAGTCTCAGGGTTTGCTCCCTGTCTCAGCGCTGCAGTCTCAGGGTTTGCACTCAGTCTCAGGGTTTGCTCCCTGTCTCAGCGCTGCAGTCTCAGGGTTTGCACTCAGTCTCAGGGTTTGCTCTCTGTCTGCAGTCTCAGGGTTTGCTCCCTGTCTCAGCGCTGCAGTCTCAGGGTTTGCTCTCTGTCTCAGTGCTGCAGTCTCAGGGTTTGCTCTCTGTCTGCAGTCTCAGGGTTTGCTTTCTGTCTGCAGTCTCAGGGTTTGCTTTCTGTCTGCAGTCTCAGGGTTTGCTCTCTGTCTGCAGTCTCAGGGTTTGCTTTCTGTCTGCAGTCTCAGGGTTTGCTCTCTGCACCTGTTTCACAGTGATGTCATTCACCCATCCACACACACGTGCCCCTTATGGACAGAGCGGCGTCTCCACTTCAGATTTATTTCCTGGTGGAATCTCTGACATGAGTAACATGAGACTCTAGTGTTCTGTTGTCTGTGACTCTTGCTGGAGTCCGACAGATGTGAGTCACATATTTCCAACTCCTCGGAGAGGCTTTGGGGAGCTCTTACACATGTTCACACACAG
This sequence comes from Alosa sapidissima, assembly GCF_018492685.1. NCBI lineage: Eukaryota > Metazoa > Chordata > Actinopteri > Clupeiformes > Clupeidae > Alosa > Alosa sapidissima. Next base: position 1,615,560 of record NC_055961.1, read on the forward strand.
AAAACTCCAACACATCATTATGGCTTTCTTCTGCTTTCACTTTTCTAAACCAAGAGCGAGTGAGTGAGCCTCTCTGCGCTGGTGAAATATTTTCAGCGCAGTGATGAAGGTCAGGGATGGAAAGAATGCCACAGCGTTGGCAACCCCTTTACAAGACACACCACAGCAATTTGCTTTCTCTACAACAAATTGTATATGTGCGTGCAATGTTGATTACTGGGGGAAAATCCAGAGAATTGAAACAGCTTTGATTATGGATATGTGCTCTTTTCAGATCAGCACTTCTAAAGTCTGTTTGCCTCTGTCAGTATCTTTGCCTTCATTCGGTTCTGCAGCATTTCACCAAAACTATTAACAGAGAAGTGGTAACATAACTTTTCACAAGTATTCAATTAGAGTTAAACTGTTTTTATATTAGTCATGAAGGAATCCCCCTTTTCAAAGCCAAATTAACCAAGAACCCAGATAAGTATAAGTATATATATACTCTTTTGATTTGGTCTCTGCATTTATCCCAATCTGTGAATTAGTGAAACACACTCAGCACACAGTGAGGTGAAGCACACACTAATCCCGGCGCAGTGAGCTGCCTGCAACAACAGCGACGCTCAGGGAGCAATAAGGGGTTAGGTGCCTTGCTTAAGGGCACTTCAGCCGTGCCTACTGGTCGGGGTTTGAACCGGCAACCCTCCGGTTACAAGTCCGAAGCGCTAACCGGTAGGCCACGGCTGCCGTGTGGTGGGTGGGTGGGTGGAGTGGGTTCCCTCCAGAACACAGGGTGGTGGAGTGGGTTCCCTCCAGAACACAGAGTGGGTGGAGTGGGTTCTACCAAGAACACAGAGTGAGTGGAGTGGGTTCCCTCCAGAACACAGAGTGGGTGGAGTGGGTTCCCTCCATAACACAGAGTGAGTGGAGTGGGTTCTACCAAGAACACAGAGGGAATGGAGTGGGTTCCCTCCAGAACACAGAGTGGGTGGAGTGGGTTCTACCAAGAACACAGAGTGAGTGGAGAGGGTTCTACCAAGAACACAGAGTGGGTGGAGTGGGTTCCCTCCAGAACACAGAGTGGGTGGAGTGGGTTCCCCACATTTGTATGGCCAGTAATTCCTGTAAGGTCCAGAACCTGCAGAGAGAACTGCAGAACGTAGAATAGGGCCACACACTATACCAGAACCTGCAGAGAGAACTGCAGAACGTAGAATAGGGCCACACACTATACCAGAACCTGCAGAGAGAACTGCAGAACGTAGAATAGGGCCACACACTATACCAGAACCTGCAGAGAGAACTGCAGAACGTAGAATAGGGCCACACACTATACCAGAACCTGCAGAGAGAACTGCAGAACGTAGAATAGGGCCACTGACTGAACCAGAACCTGCAGAGGATCCTGGTTCTGCTCCTTTGTAGCTCCCTGCCAGCTCAGCAGGGTTCTGGGCTGTAGACTCGGTTCTGGGCCTGACTGATTCCCTTCTAGAGTCGGTAGCTCTCTGTCACTGGAGGGAGTGTGTGTGTGTGTGCGTGTGTGTGTGTGTGTGTGTGTGTGTGTGTGTGTGTGTGTGTGTGTGTGTGTGCGTGTGTGTGTGTGTGTGTGCGTGTGTGTGCGTGTGTGTGTGTGTGTGATGTTTTGTGAGGTTTTTTTTCAGTTGTGCTTTCAGGCTGTATCTCAGGCTTTCCTCTGGAAAAGGAAAGCTATCGTTGGGCTTGAGCGCGAGCGGTTTTCTGGAACAAGTTGACCCACATAGCACAGGGATCATGCGTGTGTGTGTGTGTGTGTGTGTGTGTGTGTGTGTGTGTGTGTGTGTGTGTGATGTTTTGTGAGTTGACCCACATAGCACAGGGCTCATGTAAATCATTTGTGAGAGACACACTGTGTCTTGCGTCATCAACATAAATCTTAGTCAACGTGTAGTCTGTACTTAAAGCATATACAGTGAGTACTACTCGTCCAAGCTTTACCAATTGGATTTTACGTTTATGGATGTGTGTGTGTGTGTGTGTGTGTGTGTCTGCATACATTTTGTGCGTCTGTGTGTGCATGTGTATTTGAGTGTATGACTACGCACATGCAAAACACTTCACATTTTTAAATACATGTTCATTAACCCCCTACTCATACACAGACAGACAGACAGCTACCTCCACCCTCCTACCGAGACAGACAGGCAGCTACCTCCACCCTCCTCATACCGAGACAGACAGGCAGCTCCCTCCACCCTCCTCATACCGAGACAGACAGGCAGCTACCTCCACCCTGCTCATACACAGACAGACAGACAGCTACCTCCACCCTGCTCATACACAGACAGACAGGCAGCTACCTCCACCCTGCTCATACACAGACAGACAGACAGCTATCTCCACCCTGCTCATACACAGACAGACAGGCAGCTACCTCCACCCTGCTCATACACAGACAGACAGACAGCTACCTCCACCCTGCTCATACACAGACAGACAGACAGCTACCTCCACCCTGCTCATACACAGACAGACAGACAGACAGGCTGTGGGGGGAAAAGAGCCAAAGTTCAGCTACCTCCATCCTCGGCCTCCAGTATTCCCTGCAGGTACCGGAACGATCCGGACTGTTTGGGAGCGGACACCGGCTCCTCAGGATCCTGGAGCATCTTGTAGACGTCGGACTGCGTGTCCACGCCGTTCCCACTGCTGGGAGAGTGGACCCTGGGCTCTGGACTGGAAGACACACACACACACAACCACACACACACACACACGTCCATCCGCTCTGTGAGAGTCATGCAGGATTTGGCTTCTGGCATGTCCTTCCCTCCAAATTCTTCCTGGAACAAATCTTTTCAATGATGTGGCTGCATAACATGCAGCTTATAGCCTTATTTCAAGCTGGTATGATATCATAACCTTCTATACTTTTCTTTGTAAGTATTGCAAGTTTGTTAACTGACTAGCTGCATTCATGATTTGAGTTCATGATTTATTGTTGAGAAATTTACCAAAAAATCACTTAAATAATCTGTCATCAGATGCAGACCACACGGAACATTCTCAGCAGAGCCCACAGTGGACAGACAGGCCCGTTTGACTCTACAAATGGCTCAAACCGAAAGCCACAAAACAGCATCATGGCAATTATTCACCCCCATCGACCCACACTGCAAAAATAATCTTCTTTCTGGAACACAAGCTTTCAAATAACCCAGAGTAATTCCCTGTCCAAACGTTAATTCTATCTGAAAACAGACCCCTTTGGCTTGGCTTGGCTCAGCTCAGTACTCGCTCTTCCCTGAGAGGCTCCAGGGACTCCGTTCCTCGATGCATGGCAATATTTTGCGAGTGGATGTGAGGTTGAGGAATGTGTTCATCAGACCTGTCACAGAGCGACGCTCACGCTTGGCTTGTGCCTCGTTGGTCAGGATGCCTGATAGCAACGGGAGCTGGAGAGACTTTGTTCCGGTTCTGGTCTGGGTCTGGTCCGGATGTGTCAATACTGTGCCAGATCCGGGCTGTACGTGGGCCACACCCGGCCCCTATCCAGACGTAATTTGGGTCAGCGTGCTTCTGAATGAATGATGCTGCAATAAAGTCAGATGTGCCTGTGAAGGCCTCAGAGCAAACAGAGTGAGGCCAGAAGGACGGGGTCAGCGCACGCCCTCCTGCTGATACGGTCACCCTGCATGCATGGGAAACTCTCGGAGCTCCAAACAGGAAACCACACTCCCAGCACACACGTGGAATCCACTGCAGCCGTGGCAGAGTTCAAAGAGTGTGTTTTTGAGGTGTGCAGGCCAAAAAATAGGTGGTGTAATTTGTGTCAAGCCCTGAACACTAAGTTATATGGTACCTGAACACTCGGCTAAGTTATATGGTACCTGAACACTCGGCTAAGTTATATGGTACCTGAACACTCGGCTAAGTTATATGGTACCTGAACACTCGGCTAAGTTATATGGTACCTGAACACTCGGCTAACTCATATACTGATATGGTTGGTCAGATAACCATGCCCGGTGTAAACATCACCAGAACAGGTCATCAACACGACAGTTAGCTGCTGGTCACTTTGTCAGGGGTGGACACATGGATTCTGGATGCACAGTTGGATCATGACAACTAAGTGGGGCTACAGTATAGCTGACTGGATATGCTGGAACGCATCTAGAACGTTCAGCTAACGTTGTAAGGTTAATTATCTAAAGAATATGGCTCCATTTCATTGCTGTTTATGGACTATAATAAAAATATTCAACTTTGGAGACTATCAGACAGATACAAATAGCTCTGTCATTAATGGAAAGGAGTGTCATTTTAGTTAGCACTTTTAGTTCATGTTAGCATAACAAATGGTCAGTTTAAAGCAATCTATGTGCTTGTATAGCATTAGTTGACCTCTAGCTTAAGAGATAATTATGTTGCCGCTGCAACAAATACAGGCTGACGGTACACACTGACCCAACTGTTG
>NC_055961.1:1627500-1632500 GCF_018492685.1 Alosa sapidissima
AGATGTAGAATAATCTGAAAATGTAGTCTACAGGATAAGATGAGTTAACTAAAAGCTTTCCTGTACAGGTATGTTTTCAGATCTTTTTTAAAAATATTTACTGAACTCGCCTGCTTGATGTACAGAGGCAGGGTGTTCCATAGTTTGGGGGCATAATGGATAAACGCAGCTTCTCCACTTTGTTTGTGGAGCACTTTGGGTACGATTAAAAGATTAGAATTGGATGATCTAAGTTTCCTTTGTGGTTGATAAGATATTAAAAGCTCAGAGATACATGAAGGTGCTATGCCATTCAGAGCTTTGTAAGTAATTAACATAACCTTAAAATCAATTCTATAGGAAATAGGGAGCCAGTGCAGTTCAGCCAACACAGGGGTGATGTGTTCTCTCTTCTTAGTCTTAGTTAAAAGTCTAGCCGCAGAGTTCTGTATGAGTGCCAATTTCTTTAGATGTTTTTTGGGAAGACCAGTGAAAAGTGCATTGCAGTAGTCTAACCTGCTAGTGATAAAGGCGTGAATTAGTTTTTCTGCATCTTGTTGAGTTAAAAAGGGCCGCACTTTGGCAATGTTTCTCAAGTGGAAATAGGCTGTCTGAGTAACTTTACTGATATGGGGCTTAAAACTTAACTCTGCATCTAAGATGACACCGAGGCTTGTTACTTTTGGTTTGACCTGGTGTGCCAAGTTCCCCAGATTACTAAGAATAATATCTCGCTTTAGTTTTGGTCCAACCAGAAGTACCTCTGTTTTGTCATCATTTAGTTTCAAAAAGTTTTTGCTCATCCACTGATTAATGGAGGTTAGGCATGCAGTGAGGGAGCAAAGGCCATCTGGGTTAGTTGGCTCAACAGAAAGATACAATTGGGTATCATCTGCGTAGCTGTGGAAGTTTACATTATGTTGACTTATGACGTTTCCCAATGGAAGCATATATAGAGAAAATAGCAGGGGACCAAGGCAGCTCCCCTGGGCCACACCAAAAGGCAAGTCATGTTTTTCAGATACATGATCTCCTAGACTGATATAAAAATCTCTGCCAGTAATGTAGGTTTGAAACCAGTTTAGAGCATTATCAGAGAGACCCACCCACTTCGCAAGGCGGTGAATTAGGATGCTATGATCAATGGTGTCAAATGCCGCACTCAAATCCAGAAGAATAAGGATTGAGACTTTGTTTGAGTCGGTAGCTAGTCTGAGATCATTGACTATTTTTACTAGAGCCGTTTCTGTGCTGTGATTTGATCTAAAACCTGATTGGAATTTTTCAAGGATACTGTTTTCGTTGAGGAAGGTATTTAACTGATTACAAACAACTTTTTCAAGTACTTTGCTCAAAAACGATAGATTTGATATAGGCCTGTAGTTGCTCAGATTGGTATGGTCAAGATTTGACTTTTTAAGTAAAGGTTTCACAACAGCGGTTTTAAAAGCAGTTGGAAATATACCTGTTTCTAATGAGGTATTTATTACCTTGAGAAAAAAGGGAGCTAAGCCATCATATACTTTTTTGAGGAATGTAGTAGGGATTGGATCTAAAACACATGTTGAGGAGCCGGTTTGAGTTATAATTTTACCAAGCTCAGATTGAGTAATAGTGCTAAAGGACCTTAATTTTGGGGGGCTGTTTTTGGGTGTACTATCAAACATATTACTTGTGTTACCAATAGCCTCCCTTATAGAAATGACTTTGTTTTTGAAGAAGTCTGCAAATTCTTCGCATCTTAGAGAGGATGCCTGACTGAGTGTATCAAAAGGTGTTTGATGCAATAGCCTATCAATGGTAGAGAACAACACCCTAGAGTTTCCACTGTTTTCAGCAATTACCTTAGAGAAGTGGTTCCTCCTCTCATTCCGAATAGCTCTATTATAATTTGCAATTTTTTCTTTTAGAATGGCACGGTGAACCTGTAACTTAGTTTTTCTCCATGTTCTCTCAGCTTTCCTACATGATCTTTTTAGATCATGGATATTTTCGTTCATCCAAGGTGTCAGTTTGCTACAGGGCCTTTTTTTAGTCTTTAAGGGTGCCACTCTGTCAAGCAGAGCGCCTAATTCACGATTGAGAGCCTCTACCATTTGATCAATGGGATGATGTAAAATATCTAAATTTATGGAGTCTATAAGAGCTATGAACTGCTGTTCTGCTCTAATGTCCAAGAGTCGCGATTTGATTGCAATTTCGGGATGAATTTTTGGAGTATGTAGTACAATATTAAAAGATACACAATGATGATCAGACATATTTATATCATTTACTGATAAGTCTGTGACTTCTATCCCTCTGGAAATGACTAGATCGAGGGTGTTGCCAAGGTTGTGGGTGGGTCCTGTAACATGCTGCTTTAGCTCTAAACTGTCCAACACATTAAGGAACTTACTGGCTTTAGCATCAGTTGTCTTATTGACATGAATATTGAAGTCGCCATTTACAATTATCCGATCATAGCTAGTGATGATGAGCGACATAAGTTCAGAAAACTGGTCGAGAAAGCCAGTCCATAGTTTAGGATGGCGGTATAAGGTTAATAGAAGTACAGCTGGGTCAGCCTTCAGAGTGAGGGCAATATACTCAAAGGAAGCGAATTCGCCAAAGTTGACTCGTGTGCAACTATATTTGTTTGAGAGAATGGAGGCAATTCCACCACCTCGTTTGCCTTGTCTAATTGAGTGGAAGAAATTATAATTTGGGGGACAAGTCTCAACAAGAACAGCTTCGCTGTCTGAAGTCAGCCAGGTTTCAACAAGAAACAGAAAATCCAAATTTTTTTCACTAATAAAATCATTGATTGCAAAGGTTTTGGTAGTAAGTGCACCTATATTTAGTAAACCCATGTTAGCTGAAAATGCCTCTGGCTTTTGAGGAATATGCTGAGGTATGGAAAGAATATTTGTTAGGTTTCTAGTTTTAAATTTGTCTTTTCTTTTTACTATACGTTGGGTAGAAATCAACGTTGGAATAGAACTATAAGCATAAGTCATGCTATTGCATGACACAGCTTGATCTATGGTAGTAGTATTGTATGTTACCCTGCAGAAAACATTCTCAGACTCATCCACATGTATAATGCCATTCGAATCAATACCTGGGGGGCGTGAATCTGTAATATTTTCTACAGAATGTCAATGTCTCAGTGTTTGTGTGTTTGTCTCATGTCTGAAGCATTTGGTCCAGTGGTCTTTGAAGTTGCTGCGTCTGTCTAAAGTTTAATTGGCTGTGATGGCTGATGGTGGCACAAAATTCATAATCCATAATCCATTTCTTTTCTTTTTTTGGGGGGGGGGTATACCGCGAAACCGCGGTAATTTCTTGCTTAAGAACCGCGGTAAGCAAACATCCATACAGTCCCAGCCCTAGATGGAGCATTCTTCAGCATTATGAAGAGCCATGTAATAATACATAATAACACCCACAGCACCTCCTCATGTGTATTAGGCAGCTGTTCATTTGGAGACGTTCTTCCTTAATTACTTCTTAATCTGCTGCTCCGCGGTACTCAGTCTGTTCAGTCTGGAATCAGGCCACACATCTACTAAAGGGTTATCTATGTTGAGAAGACGCAGCCAGATGAATACTAAATCTGTAAATCTGATGGTTATCTGTGTCATGGAGGCTGTGCCAAAGAGCAGGTAGAAGCAGAGCTCCATGAGGGTCTGTTCTTCTCCGTCCTGTGGCGCACTGCGTCCAGACAGATGGTATCTTGGTGAAGAGAACCACATGGCAGCTTTACTGGGTAGTATGTCAGGTAGCTGTCGTATAAAAGTGCCAGGTTAGCATTAAAAAGCCTTATAATTTTCCACTTGCCTTTGAAGCTGCTCTTATAGAGCAGGGGAGAGTTGCGCTAAAATGACAAAACACATTTGGACAGCATGCGTGCATTTTGTATGTGTGCAATGGAATGTTTGTGATATCCAAACAAGGACATTTATGAGCGCACTCTTTAAAGTTGACAACTTTGTGTGCATGCCATTTTCCATATCTTATCTTGTGACATCTAAAGAGATGTTTCCTGGAAACCTTATCTTGTTTAAAAACATTTAGCAGAGTTGCTGGGGGCCGTTCTCTTTTCTAATAGGAAGTTTCGCTCACGAGGACCCATGTAAGGAGGAAGGAGACACCACTGGGTAAACACTGTTGGGTAAACACCTCTGGGTAAACACCTCCTTCTCACAGAGAACACAAGTGCAAGATTTATCCGTGTGTTTAGCTCCAAACCCAAAGAAGTAGAAGTAGAAGTAGAAGGAGGAGGAGGAGGAGGAGGAGGAGGAGGAGGGGGAGGAGGAGGAGAGGGAGAACTGGACAGGTATTTATGAGGCCCTGCCTGTCTGCTCGTAAATCCAAACCCTTGTCAGATTCCACTGACCCGTTTCAGTGCGGTTGCCAAGCATGGCCCCTGGTTATGGGTGACTGCCTGCCTGCCGAGCTCTGCGCCTCCACAGGAGGAGGAGGAGGAGCTGAGTGCACTGGCAAGCGTAGGGCTCCTGAATAAATCAGGCCTAATGAAAACCTACAGGTCTTAATAAGGGCCACAACTCTTAACACAGGCTATAACACCGGCTACAGGTCTTAACACCGGCTACAGCTCTTAACACCGGCTACAGCTCTTAACACCGGCTACAGGTCTTAGGCTACAGCTCTTAACACCGGCTACAGCTCTTAACACCGGCTACAGGGAGAAACCAGATTCACAGCTGCACGGTGAGGACGGAGGAGGGTGTGTGTGTGTGTGTGGGGGGGGGGGGGGCGTGGAGGGAGAGAGGAGAGGGAGGAGAGAGGGAGGAGAGAGGAGGAGAGGGAGGAGAGGGAGGAGAGAGGGAGGAGAGAGGAGGAGAGGGAGGAGAGGGAGGAGAGGGAGGAGAGAGGGAGGAGAGGGAGGAGAGAGGGAGGAGAGGGAGGAGAGAGGAGGAGAGAGGGAGGAGAGAGGGAGGAGAGAGAGGAGAGAGGGAGGAGAGGGAGGAGAGAGGGAGGAGAGAGAGGAGAGAGGGAGGAGAGGGAGGAGAGAG
>NC_055961.1:1637500-1645000 GCF_018492685.1 Alosa sapidissima
AATTTAATCCAAATAATTACAGAGGTATATCACAAGGCAGCAACCTTGGAAAACTTTTTTGTGGAATTCTAAACAACAGATTAACAAACTTCATTAAAAACAATAATATCCTAAATTCATCCCAGATTGGCTTCTCAGAAAACAATAGAACGACGGATCATATATATTCACTTCAAACAATAATTGATGAACATGTAAATAAAACTAAAAAAGGTAAATTATTTGGCTGCTTCATAGATTTCAGCAAAGCATTTGATTCAATTTGGCACGAGGGACTAATGTTAAAATTAATTAATAGCGGAATTGGGGGGAAAACGTCAAGATTGCTGCCTTAGTCCGACTTTATTTAACCTCTATATAAATGATTTGGCCACCAACATAGAAAAAACCTCTTCCCCAGGGCTCAACCTCCTGGGTAGAGAGATAAAATGTCTACTCTTTGCAGATGACCTGCTCGTACTATCACCAACGGCAGAGGGACTGCAAGAAAGCCTTGATATAATAAGCGAATATAGCACAACTTGGGCCCTACCAATCAATCATTAAAAATCAAAAATTATGATCTTCCAAAAAAAAACAATCAACATCTAACAATTATCATTTCACAATCGGCAAACAGTCAATAGAACAAGTAAAACATTATTGTTATCTAGGATTAATAATCTCATATACTGGAAAGTTTGACAAAGCAATCATAGATTTAACAGAAAAGGCAAGAAAAACATATTATATTTTAAGAAAATCATTAATTAAATACAATCCCCCGTTAAAAATATGGTTAAAAAATGTTGATTCTGTAATTAAACCAATCTTATTATATGGAAGTGAGATCTGGGGCATTAAATATAAAAACAATTTGGATACTTGGGACAAAAGCCAGCCCGAAATATTCCATTTAGAGTTCTGCAAAAATGTATTAGGAGTAAACAGGAATTGCCCTAATATGGGTTGCAGAGCTGAATTAGGAAGATTCCCTCTCCTTCTCAATATCCACAAAAGAGCGGCAAAATTCTGGCATCACCTAAAACACAGTGAACCAAGCAGATACCACCACACTGCTGCCCAGCTGAGAGATGGAATCCCAGAGAAGAATCCCCTAGATTACCTTATTGAAAAACATGGCCTAAACAAAACTGACTCAACTATTGCTTCAAAATTAAAACAATTAAAAAAAAACTCGAAAGAAAATTACATTAACAATTGGAGGGATAACATTAAACAAATAAGTAAACTCAATGTATTTAAATGGATAAAATCTGATTACAAATTGGCACCATATTTAACTCAAATTCCAAATTATAAACATAGAAAGCTATTGACAAGGTACAGGCTCAGCGACCATAGCCTTGCTATTGAAAAGGGGCGATGTAGTGGAAAATGAACAACATTTTTTAACTGAATGCAAATTATACAAACTTCTAAGGGAAGAATATTTTACAAAAATCGCAGATATCTGTCCCGAATTTCTCATTCCTCCTGGGGGAAGTAGACAGTTGTGTCCACCTAGCTGCTGAGTACATCCAATCCTGCCACATCCTGAGAGAACAGCCCATGTTACATGATCAATAACATAATAATCCATAGTTTTTATTTTTTAAAAAAAAAATTTCTTCTGTTCATTTAAAAGCCAGGTGTTATTTTCATCATTATTATTATTATTATTATTATTATCATTATTATTATTATTATTTGTATTACTATTATTATTATCTATATTACTATTATTGTTGTATTGAATGCTTTGGCAACACTGTAAAATTTACATTCATGCCAATAAAGCTTGTTGAATTGAATGTAATTGAATTGAAAGAGAGAAGGGAGAGAGAGTTTTCTCTGGCGGAGTATCCCCTCTTGGTTCTGTCGCTAGCGAGGCCCACAGCTCTGGTGGTGTGGTTCCCCATCCGCACTCTCCCAATGCCACTGCTGAGGAACCGCAACTGGAATTTTATGGCACCCGAGGAACAGTGAAGCCCTCAAGATGTGCTTTTTATGAATGTGTACACATGTGCGTGTGGATTCGCACATCACGGATGTCAGAGTGGAATTCTGGTGGCGTTTCCTCATTATCCTGGATGGGAATCAAATGATTGTCTAGGGCTGGCCGATAAAATGCCATATCGCGTCTAGGGCTGGCCGATAAAATGCGTCTCTCTGCATCTCTACAGCAGCCAGGGGCTCCAGAGGTGGCCATGACTCATCACAACTTCCCTACCAAAAAAATGACCAAGGATCTTTATATAGTGATGCAGTGCAGGACTGGTCAAGGATCTTTATATAGTGATGCATCTTTATATAGTGATGCAGTGCAGGACTGGTCAAGGATCTTTATATAGTGATGCAGTGCAGTGCAGGACTGGTCAAGACTCTTTATATAGTGGTGCAGTGCAGTGCAGGACTGGTCAAGACTCTTTATATAGTGGTGCAGTGCAGTGCAGGACTGGTCAAGACTCTTTATATAGTGATGCAGTGCAGTGCAGGACTGGTCAAGACTCTTTATATAGTGATGCAGGACTGGTCAAGGCTCTTTATATAGTGATGCAGAGCAGAACTGGTCAAGACTGGTCAAGACTAGTCAAGGCTCTTTATATAGTGGTGCAGTGATGTATTGGAAGGAAACAGCTCACCAATTCCACGTGTCATTTCCTGTCTGTCCAGGAAAGGAATACTTGGGAATTCCAGGGTTGTTGTCATGGTGATATAAGTATTTAATAAACTGTGATGACAGCTGAAATGGAAGCTGTGCGGGGGCCAAGTGGAATGAGGCGGTTCTGTAAGACGGCCTGTAACTCGTCGCAACCCTGGCCTGGAGTGACTGAGTTTAGAGAGGAGACAGGCAGGCAGGTGTGTGTGTGTGTGTGTGTGTGTGTGAATATAAACTGCATTGTGTTTCCCTGGCCCCAGAGTGACTGAAAGTTTAGAGAGGAGACATGCAGGCAGGTCCACACACACTCCCCTGACTCCTCCAACGACTACACCATACATTATCTAAACGAGCTCACATGACATGAATATGGTGTGTGTGAATATAAACTGCATTGTGTTTCCCTGGCTCCAGTGAGGCCCAAACAGGCAAGCGAACGTGCTGGAGCCAGACACACACACACACACACACACACACACACACACACACAGTACCAGGGAGCTATGAGACACCACTGCTGGCCTTGGCTGGCACTTTCAGTGCTGGAGGAATGTGTTGGGGGAGTGGGGTTTACGTGTTGGGGGAGTGGGGTTTACGTGTTGGGGGAGTGGGGTTTACGTGTTGGAGGAGTGGAGTTTCAGTGAGTGCATCTCCACAACTCGCTCTCTTGGTTATATGAGCTTGTTTGTGTTTACTGTGTGGAGGATCCGAGACCTCACAGGGTCCAAGGTGAAGTCTCCTGCAGTTAATCAAGGCATGCTGCAGTTAATCAAGGCATGCTTTCATAACGCTGCAGTTAATCAAGGCATGCTCTCATAACGCTGCAGTTAATCAAGGCATGCTTTCATAACGCTGCATTATGAATCATATGACATATTCAGTGCTGTCTCAATGCTGGAGGTCTCCAGCATTGAAGACATTGAAGCCCCCAGAGCTTTGCTAGGTTTGCTGAGTTTGCGTGTGTGTGTGTGTGTGTGTTTGTGTGTGTGTGTGTATGTGTGTGTGTTCACTCCATCACCCAGACATCACATCTGCATGTTTACCGAGGGGAAAAATAAATCACAAACTTCTCCACTCTAGCGAGATTCCTAATTTTTCACAACAGAACTTTGTTGTCTCTCAGCCTCATTAAAATAAGACCAATATTTCAAGCAAAGCATAATCCCTGATGTGTGAAATCAGTGTAGCATTCTGAAGAAAACAAGTCTGGGCAGGATCCTGCTCCTGGACTCCCATACGTTGACTAATCTGTGGCGGGGCGCCACGAAATCAAAACCGGCCGCAACACATTAATGTTCTATGTTGTACTATTTAAATTAAAGATAAGATAAAATCCTTTCACTGAGCTGCGCTTTTTACACACGCAGCCTTTCCTTGCCTTGCCCCACTCTGTCTCGTAGACGACGGGCTAAATTGCTATTAAATCGTGACAATGCTGCGCAAATTTGTTGCTGCATTAAAGTTAACTCTGCTAAGGTTTTATCACAACATACATTGAGGAGACTAAACTAAGTTAAGTTATGCAATCAAGTATCAAAGCTAACATTAGAATACAGTTTGGGTGTCGAGTTTAGCATGCTTACTTACAGCTGCTTGTCAATTTCGTTACTCATGCAGGGCTCATTTTATTGACTCTGACACTGAATGTTTGCAAAATCCCGATGTAAATGGAAAAGTGTTTTCCAAGACTCAGAAGTGCTTGTCCCAAGGAGAAGTACAAACGTTTATTTTAACTAACTACATAGAAAACGTTATGAATTGCATCCACACATCAGCAGCCTTTTAACTGTGTTACAATTGCAAGGGTTCCCTCGTGAACGTCTTAAAGTGACAGGCACTCAATTAGACCTATACACTACCAAGACAATCTTAATCAACCCCCCCCCCCCCCCCCCCCCATGCTACCGCCACAAATTCAATCTAATTCTGTGGGAAACACTGGTAGAGTTATGGGACATGGTGGGCAATGACCGTGGCCTGTGTTCTGGTGGGCAATGACCGTGGGCTGTGTTCTGGTGGGCAATGACCGTGGCCTGTGTTCTGGTGGGCAATGACCGTGGCCTGTGTTCTGGTCCGTAGGCCAGTGGACAGGGAGGTGCGGGGCGGGCGGTACCTGTGAGTCGGTCTCGGAGCAGACGGAGTACGGGCTGGTCTTGCCGTCCTCTGTCCCAGCTGGACTCCAGGCCTTGTGGTCAGATCTGAGGGAAGAAAATAAAGGAAATAAAGATGTGAGATGAGATCTGCTGGGAGTGGAGCTGAGGGATGCTGGGAGTGGAGCTGAGGGATGCTGGGAGTGGAGCTGAGGGATGCTGGGAGTGGAGCTGAGATCTGCTGGGAGTGGAGCTGAGGGATGCTGGGAGTGGAGCTGAGGGATGCTGGGAGTGGAGCTGAGGGATGCTGGGAGTGGAGATGAGGGATGCTGGGAGTGGAGCTGAGGGATGCTGGGAGTGGAGCTGAGGGATGCTGGGAGTGGAGCTGAGGGATGCTGGGAGTGGAGCTGAGATCTGCTGGGAGTGGAGCTGAGGGATGCTGGGAGTGGAGCTGAGGGATGCTGGGAGTGGAGCTGAGGGATGCTGGGAGTGGAGATGAGATCTGCTGGGAGTGGAGCTGAGGGATGCTGGGAGTGGAGCTGAGGGATGCTGGGAGTGGAGCTGAGGGATGCTGGGAGTGGAGCTGAGGGATGCTGGGAGTGGAGCTGAGGGATGCTGTCGCTCTTTCCTGCACTTCACCAGGTGGCTTCCAGGGGATCACTTTGCCCATATATGGTATGAGTGCCAGTGGTGTTACCGGGATCACTTTGCCCATATATGGTATGAGTGCTCGTGGTGTTACAAACTCATCTGGAAGCACACAAGTAATGTTTGAATACTGTTTTCCTCTTTTTGCTTTAGCCAGTCAAGTTGAGATTTGTTCATGTCTTTGTTCAGCCCCCAGCAGTCATGTCATCGTTGCTTTCCTTGCTTGCTGCAGGAGCTGACGATGGCTTAGAGCTGAAACTAATCTGCTTATATAAGGGCCATATCCGGGCCATATCTGGGCCATATCGGGGCCATATCCGGTTAGATCTGTATCATATCGGGGCCATATCCGATTAGATCTATATCATATCGGGGCCATATCCGGTTAGATCTGTATCATATCGGGGCCATATCCGGTTAGATCTGTATCATATCAGGGCCATATCCGATTAGATCTGTATCATATCAGGGCCATATCTGGTTAGATCTGTATCATATCAGGGCTATATCAGGGCCATATCCGATTAGATCTGTATCATATCAGGGCCATATCAGGGCCATATCCGGTTAGATCTGTATCATATCGGGGCCATATCCGATTAGATCTGTATCATATCGGGGCCATATCCGATTAGATCTGTATCATATCAGGGCCATATCCGATTAGATCTATATCATATCGGGGCCATATCCAATTAGATCTGTATCATATCGGGGCCATATCCAATTAGATCTGTATCATATCGGGGCCATATCCGATTAGATCTGTATCATATCAGGGCCATATCAGGGCCATATCCGATTAGATCTATATCATATCAGGGCCATATCCGGTTAGATCTGTATCATATCAGGGCCATATCCGATTATATCTGTATCATATCAGGGCCATATCAGGGCCATATCCGATTAGATCTGTATCATATTCGGTTAGATCTGTATCATATCGGGGCCATATCCGATTAGATCTGTATCATATTCGGTTAGATCTGTATCATATCGGGGCCATATCCGATTAGATCTGTATCATATCAGATATCAGGGTAATATCCGGTTAGATCTGTATCATATCAGGGCCATATCCGGTTAGATCTGTATCATATCAGGGCCATATCCGATTAGATCTGTATCATATCAGGGCCAGATCGGGGCCACAACTGTGCCAATGTCTGCTGCATTCTGGGGTTTTGGCCTGTCACTCAGGTCTGGTAAGTTCCAGTGACTGTAGTGTTTCTGCTAATGGTGTTGTGACTGGTCATCTCTGCAGGACGTTGGGTCTTAGCGCTCTGGGTATCATCTCTGCAGGACGTTGGGTCTTAGCACTGTGGGTCTCTGCAAGACGTTGGGTCTTAGCACTGTGGGTCTCTGCAGGATGTTGGGTCTTAGCACTGTGGGTCTCTGCAGGACGTTGGGTCTTAGCGCTCTGGGTATCATCTCTGCAGGACGTTGGGTCTTAGCACTGTGGGTCTCTGCAGGACATTGGGTCTCAGCGCTGTGGGTCTCTGCAGGACGTTGGGTCTTAGCACTGTGGGTATCATCTCTGCAGGACGTTGGGTCTTAGCACTGTGGGTCTCTGCAGGACGTTGGGTCTTAGCGCTGTAGGTCTCTGCAGGACGTTGGGTCTTAGCGCTGTGGGTCTCTGCAGGACGTTGGGTCTTAGCACTAGGTTGGGTCTTAGCGCTAGGTTGGGTCTTAGCACTAGGTTGGGTCTTAGCGCTGTGGGTATCATCTCTGCAGGACGTTGGGTCTTAGCACTAGGTTGGGTCTTAGCGCTAGGTTGGGTCTTAGCGCTGTGGGTATCATTCTGAAGTGAGCAGAGCACTAGGACAGGCCACAACCAAATAAACAATGGAAAAGCAGTTGGAAATGGCTGAAGGAAACGTGATGAGGACTTACTGACTAAACTTTCATTTTCCATTTCGATGGCAAAGAGTTCCTATAATTGAAGCGGTTCAAGTGTAAACACACACACAGACCCACTGCTATGTCTTTAAAAAGTTCTGCATGTTGCTGACTAAAATTTGATTTTCCATTTCATTGGCAAAGAACACTTGGCAACTGCAGCAATTAAAGCAAAAATGTTCACAAACCATAAAAAGTCCAACAATATTGACTTCAGTC
>NC_055961.1:1652500-1660000 GCF_018492685.1 Alosa sapidissima
CTCTCGATTGACCTCGGCCATTCTTCTCCAGTGCGATGGAGAAAAGTTATCATGGCTTCCCCTGAATCACCCTCCTCCTCCTCTCATTGTCCTCTGACTGATTTCAACACTGACGTCTCCATTAAAAGAGACTGATTGCGGCAGAGGGGATGTTTGCTTTGGCTATCAGAAGCCTATTCTCCGTCCATGTGGATCTGGATGTCCTCCGGGGGTGTCTGCCTATGAAGACGCCGATCTGCCGAGTGCTGTGTTGGTGCCGTCTCACGCGGCTGTGGATGTGCTGAGCGAGCAACCTCTCCCGACTCAGACGGAGGATCTGGGAGAGAGTTCACAGAGAGAGGTTTGGGGACGGCGGAGAGCGAGGCTCAGAAAGGAAATGGTCTGTCTACACGTCTCCATGGATACAGCCTCCCTCCTGGCGCTGCGACGTCCTTTGATGTGTCTGTCACGGCCCGTGGGCTCCATGTGGAGAGCCTTCTGCCTCTCAGTCAGAGTTGGCCCTGGTCCAACTTTCCCATCTCCTTTCATTCATCTGTTCATCCACTCATCTGTTCACCCACTCATCTGTTCACTTATTCATCTGTTCACTTATTCATCTGTTCCCTCGTGAGTAATTCAGAGTCAGGGGTTGTCTGCTGGGACACTCTGTCCCACTTCTGTCTCCCTTCTACCTCCACTCTCTCCTTTCCACCTCCTCCCTCTCTCTGTCCTCCTCTCTCCCCCTCTCCCCCCATCCTCTCCTCTCTCTCCGCTTCTTCATGACTCATCTCTTCTTTCCGACTGCGCCGCCGCTGAGACCCACAGAAACCGATTGCCCTCATTTGTCTTCCTGCTCTTTGAAACCACCAGCCTGGGCCACAGATGGCTACTGCACATGCTCACTACAGCACTATACTGCACATGCTCACTACAGCACTATACTGCACATGCTCACTACAGCACAACTCCCAGCACTATACTGCACATGCTCACTACAGCACTATACTGCACATGCTCACTACAGCACTATACTGCACATGCTCACTACAGCACTATACTGCACATGCACACTACAGCACTATACTGCACATGCTCACTACAGCACACTACAGCACTATACTGCACATGCTCACTACAGCACTATACTGCACATGCTCACTACAGCACACTACAGCACTATACTGCACATGCTCACTACAGCACTATACTGCACATGCTCACTACAGCACTATACTGCACATGCTCACTACAGCACTATACTGCACATGCTCACTACAGCACTATACTGCACATGCTCACTACAGCACTATACTGCACATGCTCACTACAGCACTATACTGCACATGCACACTACAGCACTATACTGCACATGCTCACTACAGCACTATACTGCACATGCTCACTACAGCACAACTCCCAGCACTATACTGCACATGCTCACTACAGCACTATACTGCACATGCTCACTACAGCACTATACTGCACATGCTCACTACAGCACACTACAGCACTATACTGCACATGCTCACTACAGCACACTACAGCACTATACTGCACATGCACACTACAGCACTATACTGCACATGCTCACTACAGCACTATACTGCACATGCTCACTACAGCACTATACTGCACATGCTCACTACAGCACAACTCCCAGCACTATACTGCACATGCTCACTACAGCACTATACTGCACATGCACACTACAGCACTATACTGCACATGCTCACTACAGCACTATACTGCACATGCACACTACAGCACTATACTGCACATGCTCACTACAGCACTATACTGCACATGCTCACTACAGCACTATACTGCACATGCACACTACAGCACTATACTGCACATGCACACTACAGCACTATACTGCACATGCTCACTACAGCACTATACTGCACATGCTCACTACAGCACAACTCCCAGCACTATACTGCACATGCTCACTACAGCACTATACTGCACATGCTCACTACAGCACTATACTGCACATGCACACTACAGCACTATACTGCACATGCTCACTACAGCACAACTCCCAGCACTATACTGCACATGCTCACTACAGCACTATACTGCACATGCTCACTACAGCACAACTCCCAGCACTATACTGCACATGCTCACTACAGCACTATACTGCACATGCTCACTACAGCACTATACTGCACATGCACACTACAGCACTATACTGCACATGCTCACTACAGCACATGACCACTCCCATTACTTGTGTGTCTCTTTTGTAGAGCATGTAATTGTGTATTTTTGTGTCTGTCACTATGTTGGTAGTGTCTGATGTTGAACCCTACACCAAACTACACCAAAGAGAATCCCTAGTACACCTGAGTTTGGACAGTAAATTCATTTGTTTGTTTGTTTGTTTTATCGTTCATGTAGCGTGGCTCTACAGTAGTCCTAGCTGAGCAGGCCCAGATTGAGCTGTCTGGAGGAGTGTGTGTGTTAGTGGAGCTGGAGAGCCAGAGGGGAGTGCAGCACAGCGAGCAGCTGTTTCATGTCTAAAAGGGGCTCCAGGAGTTGACTGGGGCGGCCTGTCATCTTTCCCCCCACACCTCCATCAAGCTGAGGAGAGGTGCGGTGGTAACTGGGCGCCCCCCGCAGACAGACTGGCCTTTTAATTAGGCAGACCAGACCAGACCAGACCAGGAGCAGAGCAGACCAGACCAGACCAGGAGCAGACCAGGAGCAGACCAGACCAGACCAGACCAGACTAGACCAGACCAGACCAGGAGCAGAGCAGACCAGACCAGACCAGACCAGACCAGACCAGGAGCAGACCAGCACAGACCAGACCCGACCAGGAGCAGACCAGACCAGACCAGACCAGACCAGACCAGGAGCAGAGCAGAGCAGAGCAGAGCAGACCAGACCAGACCAGACCAGACTAGACCAGACCAGACCAGGAGCAGACCAGACCAGACCAGGAGCAGACCAGACCAGACCAGACCAGTCCAGGAGCAGACCAGACCAGACCAGACCAGACCAGACCAGGAGCAGACCAGACCAGACCAGACCAGACCAGACCAGGAGCAAACCAGACCAGACCAGACGAGACCAGGAGCAGACCAGACCAGACCAGACCAGGAGCAGAGTGGTGATATCATGTGTGTCTCTCTCTCTGTCTGTTAGAGACCAAATTCAAATTTGCTTTATTAGCATGACTGTATGGGAACAGTGTTGCCAAAGCTATTGTTACAACATAACATACAGAACATAAGACCATAAGACCACCTCTCTCTCTCTCTCTCTCTCTCTCTCTCTCTCTCTTTGTTAGAGACCACTGCTCTCTCTCTCTTTCTCTCTCTGCTGTTTTTTTTCTGTCTCTTGTTTCTCTTTAATTTTCTCTCTCTTTCTTTCTCTCTCTCTCTGTTTCAACCAACTGCTGTGTGACAAATATGTTAATCATATCAACGCATTCCTGAAGCCTGACGCAGAGGTCCTTCCACACTCGGCTCATCCTCCCCTGGGCTTCGTAAATAACACGCCAAATATGCAGTTCAACCCAAAATGGCACCGTCACCTGGAAATGATGTCACACTAGCCCAGACGCAGAGCTGACTCATATGAGTCAGTCGCAGGCAGAAACCAAATAGGAATCCCTCAACCTACAGCCAACTGAAACCAGGTACCCCTCAACCTACCGCAGAAACCAGGTGCCCCTCAACCTACAGCCAACTGAAACCAGGTACCCCTCAACCTACAGCCAACTGAAACCAGGTACCCCTCAACCTACCGCAGAAACCAGGTGCCCCTCAACCTACAGCCAACTGAAACCAGGTACCCCTCAACCTACCGCAGAAACCAGGTACCCCCAACCTACCACCAACAGAAGCCAGGTACCCCTCAACCTACCATTAACAGAAGCCAGGTACCCCTCAACTAACAGTGGACAGACAGCCTCTCTACCACCTCAACCTACACAAAAAGAATAAGTGGATGATTGAATGAATAAAAAAATGAATTCAACTCCTAAAGCCCTTAAACATATTCAGTAAGGGAGTTCATCTCACCATCACCCACGATGCATTTAGCTGTAGTTCCGTGATGTGACAGGGTGGAGGGTGAAGTCAGATCTGAAGGACCTGCGACCAACAGAAGAGAATAATGCGGAGCAGAAGTATCCAGTGTCAGCGTTGGAACAGACCTGTGGGTCAGCTGTGGGCAGGAGGCGTTTGAAAGGCGATGCCTCTGAAGCGGCTAATGCATTCAGAAGCACTGCGGGCACATTCCTGTGCGCAGCAGTTGCCTGAGGCCCGAGCGCTACAAAACCATTGTAATTTTGGGAGCAGAGCAGATGTGTGTGCTCATATATTTATCCAAAGACAGAAATGCAAAATTACAGCCCTCTCTGGCTTGGCAGCTTTAATCTTCAGTTGTATGTAGCATACTGCACATAACAATACTGAGTTTGCCCACTTCATGTCTTTGTCACCAAACGGTACAGTTCATTAAATAGACGTCCTAAAAATAGACGTCTGGCATTCTGGACAGATTTTGAGACAAACTGGTTTCTGTTTCTTCAGTATTGCCACACATTTCCTTCCATGGAAACCAGATAAAGAGACATACAGACACAAAATAGATATAGCAGAAAGGGGAAAACACTGTTCTTACATTCATGAACTTTGTTTAGTTCTGTCAAGGTGATTTAAAGATAAGATTTGAAGAAGTTGACATAATCATGTTAAAGTATGTGCCCCAGTGGACTCTTTCTTCCTTTCTTCCTCTGTCTCTCTCACCCTCTCTATTTCTCTTCCTCTCTCTCCACCCCCTCTCTCCCTCTCTGTCCCTCTGTCTCTCTCTCCCTCTCTCTGCCCCCTTCCTCTTTCTCTTCCTCTCTCTCTCTCCCTCTATCCCTCTCTCTCGTTCCCTCTCTCAGACCTCTTTCTCCCATATCTCCATCACATAATCTGTCACCAACACTCTACCACTCGACAGACCAAAGCTCAGAGATGTTACTGACACTTCAGAACTCTACAGACCAAAAGCTCAGAGATGTTACTGACACTCTACCTCTCTACAGACCAAAGCTCAGAGATGTTACTGACACTCTACCACTCTACAGACCAAAAGCTCAGAGATGTTACTGACACTCTACCTCTCTAGAGACCAAAGCTCAGAGATGTTACTGACACTCTACCTCTCTACAGACCAAAGCTCTACTGTTTGTGTAAACAACAGGCTCACCAACATTCATCAGCAGCAATGTGCTGACTGCTCCATAATAAGATAATCTGACCAGCATGCCTCTCCAGCTGAACCGTGCAACCTCTCGACGTGAGTCAATACGCGCTTATCTCTCAACGCTGCAGCCACCTTTACCCCCAAACAGCGGTCAGAGACGGGTTATTCATCGCTTCACTGTACAAGATGAAACAAGCGAGGAGCAGTTAGGCTTGTTTTGCATCAGGAATGGCCTCATCCTGAGCGCTGACATCATCCTGTTATCAGGGAAGGGAAGATATGATAATGGCTTCAACTTGAAAACAAGTTATGACCTCATCTTCAGAGTGCCGCTTGCGGTGTGGAAGGATTTTCATAAATTGCTCATCAAACGTGGGAGTATTTCATGGGAAGAGGGAAAAGGGTTTTTCAAGAGGAGCTCAGTACCAGCTAGACACTCTGCCTTGTGTTGGGGCTTGTAGAGGAAGTGGAAGGACTCCCAGAGCTCTGTCCAGTTTCTCACTCTGCCTTGGCCTGCTGTGCTCGCCAGTGGATTTATGGCTCCGGAGTGGATCTACCACTTAATGTCCACAGCTGATATATGGGCAGTCTCAGTGCCGGAAGCAGCCGGGCCCAGCTGAGCTCGGGCAGCACAGCAGAGCACTCTTTGAAAACGCTGACCAAACATGGCCAGGCTCCTGGGGCAGTGGAGAGAGCCTGAGGAGGGACGCGACTTTGTGAGGTCGTGGGGGTCGTGAGGTCTTGGGGGTCGTGAGGTCGTGGGGGTGTGAGGTCTTGGGGGTCGTGAGGTCGTGAGGTTGTGGGAGTCGTGAGGTCGTGGCGGTCGTGAGGTTGTGGGGGTGTTAGGTCGTGGGGGTCGTGAGGGTCGTGAGGTCGTGGGGTTGTGAGGTCGTGGGGGTTGTGAGGTCGTGGAGGTCGTGGGGTCGTGAGGTTGTGGGGGTCGTGAGGTTGTGGGGTTGTGAGGTCGTGGGGTTGTGA
This sequence comes from Alosa sapidissima, assembly GCF_018492685.1. Classification (NCBI taxonomy): domain Eukaryota; kingdom Metazoa; phylum Chordata; class Actinopteri; order Clupeiformes; family Clupeidae; genus Alosa; species Alosa sapidissima. The sequence goes on from NC_055961.1 coordinate 1,658,669, forward strand.
GGTCGTGGAGGTTGTGAGGTCGTGGGGTCGTGAGGTTGTGGGGGTCGTGAGGTTGTGGGGGTCGTGAGGTCGTGGGGGTTGTGGAGGTCGTGGGGTTGTGAGGTTGTGGGGGTCGTGAGGTTGTGGGGGTCGTGAGGTTCGTGAGGTTGTGGGGGTTGTGAGGTTGTGGGGGTCGTGAGGTTCGTGAGGTTGTGGGGGTTGTGCGGTTGTGGGCTTCCCTGTGATCACTGTGCCCCTCTCGATTCCGATTGTCTTGAGGACCAGTATGTGTTTAAGCTTTTCATTTCCACACAGTGGAACACTTCCCTGGAGGAAAACAAACAAACAAACAAAAACTCTGGAACTCTCAGCTCGGAACCCTGGAACTCTCAGCTCGGATCGCTGTGGTGTTTCATATTCCATATTGTCATCATCATCCAGATTCTGGCAATGAAGCTTTTATATTTTTTTCGCCGGGGAGCTCAAATCTCTCTATTGGAAACCTTCAGACAGTCAAACATTCCATTTGGGCCCCATTCCAGAATGCTGAGGTCCAAATGGAACAGTCTGTTGTTTGGACAGATTACTTCCCTTTGGATCCTGAATTCCAGTGGCTCCCAACTTGCCACTATTATTCCACTAAATGAATGTGTCATCTCGCGAGTTGCTAAACAAAGACTAATATAGCAGCATGAAGAGTGAAAACAGCATGTATCCTGACTAATCATGTCTGGCTAGACAAACTTTGCATCTCGTCTCATCAGTACATGACGAGAAGGAGCCTTGTGGGAAAATGTTGTTTTGAGAGCATACAGATGACAGAAACAGTACAAACTATCCAATTCTTTGATCACGAGAGATTTATAGATCAATAAAAGACACATTAAAAACCTGACTAGAGCCAGTACCACACTTCTTTCATTCGAACACTTTGAAATCCTTTCCTCCCTCTCGCTCTTTACCTACAGCACCATCTGAATTGTTCTCTCTGTGTTGCACATCTTTCAGTCTCCTCAGCTTTATCTGCCGAAGACATGCAGGCCATCACTTCATCCACTTTATTCTCCTTTCTCTCTCTTTATCCACCACTCTCTCTCTCTATCCACCACTCTCTCTCTCTCTCTCTCTCTTTATTCTCCATCACTCTCTCTCTCTCTCTTTTCTCACTATCACACCCTCTTGTTTCTGTGGTCTGCTGATTGCCTTGTTCCTCAGTTGGAAACCACACCGTGTAAAAAGCATCTGTACAATGTCAATGTATACATCATTTCCTCTCATACACTGCATGTGTGTGTGTGCGTGGGTGTGGGTGTGTGTGCGCGTGCGTGTAGTGTGGATAGTCTAAAGAGATCA
>NC_055961.1:1662500-1685000 GCF_018492685.1 Alosa sapidissima
CAGGTAGGTGTGTGTGTGTGTGTGTGTGTGTGTGTGTGTAAAGATAGGGTATCCAGCTCTCCAGCAGGTAGGTGTGTGTGTGTGTGTGTGTGTGTGTGTGTGTGTAGATAGGGTATCCAGCTCTCCAGCAGGTAGGTGTGTGTGTGTGTGTGTGTGTGTGTGTGTGTGTGTAAAGATAGGGTATCCAGCTCTCCAGCAGGTAGGTGTGTGTGTGTGTGTGTGTGTGTGTGTGTGTGTGTGTAAAGATAGGGTATCCAGCTCTCCAGCAGGTGTGTGTGTGTGTGTGTGTGTGTGTAAAGATGGGGTATCCAGCTCTCCAGCAGGTAGGTGTGTGTGTGTGTGTGTGTGTGTGTAAAGATAGGGTATCAGCATACTGCACACAGCTCTCCAGCAGGTAGGTGTGTGTGTGTGTGTGTGTGTGTGTGTGTGTGTGTGTGTGTGTGTGTCTGTGTGTGTGTGTGTGTGTGTGTGTGTGTGTGTGTGTGTGTGTGTGTGTGTGTGTGTGTAGATAGGGTATCCAGCTCTCCAGCAGGTAGGTGTGTGTGTGTGTGTGTGTGTGTGTGTGTGTGTGTATGTGTGTGTGTGTGTGTGTGTGTGTGTGTGTGTGTGTGTGTGTGTGTGCGTGCGTGTGTACATGTGTGTGTGTGTGTGTGTGTGTGTGTGTGTGTGTGTGTGTGTGTGTGTGTGTGTGTGTGTGTGTAGATGGGGTATCCAGCTCTCCAGTGCCGCTGAATCCTCACGTTGTTTGGTTCTGCTCTCCCTGACTGTTACCACAGCAACTACACAACTGTAACCACAGCAACCACACAATACCAAAACTCTTCAAGTTGATGTGGACAAATTGTCAAAGTAGGTTTTTAAAGTGTTAAGTAGGTGTTGCTTTTCAGCACAAAGAAATCAAAAAAAGATTTGTATCTCTAAAATCTTTTTGCCTAATGCAGGGCAACCATGAATGCAGCCAGGCTACAGCATCCAACTGCACCACAACATCCAACTGCACCACAACATTCAACTGCACCACAACATCCAACTGCACCACAACATCCAACTGCACCACAACCAAAAATGTAGCCAGGCCCCAGCATCCAACTGCACCACAGCATCCAACTGCACCACAACCAAGTATGTAGCCAGGCCCCAGCATCCAAATGCACCACAACATCCAACTTCACCACAACATCCAACTGCACCACAACCAAGAATGTAGCCAGGCCCCAGCATCCAACTGCACCACAGCATCCAACTGCACCACAACCAAGTATGTAGCCAGGCCCCAGCATCCAAATGCACCACAACATTCAACTGCACCATAGCATCCAACTGCACCACAACCATGAATGTAGCCAGGCCCCAGCATCCAACTGCACCACAGCATCCAACTGCACCACAACATTCAACTGCACCACAACATCCAACTGCACCACAACCAAGTATGTAGCCAGGCCACAGCATTCAACTGCACCATAACCAAGTATGTAGCCAGGCCCCAGCATCCAACTGCACCACAACCATGAATGCAGCCAGGCCCCAGCATCCAACTGCACCAAAGACAGTGCTTGTGGTACGGCATCCAACCGCTGCCTATTTCTCAGCACGCGATACTGCAAAGTTTGATGCTTGACCCACTTGCCTTTGCGTCTCTCTGAGCTGATTAGTGTACTGGCCTCAACTCTGGGCTTGGTTCTCCAAGGCACCCAATCAGAGGCACATTAAACAAATGAAACGCACGCCAAGACAAAAGGCCAGATGATTCTTTCCAACGTCCCCGAGCCCCAGACCCTGCGCTGGAGGAGAGAGGCGCCTCTCGGCCGCTCGGCCTCGTCTGGACCGTGGGGTCGTCTGGGTTCGTCTGGACTGCGGGGGATCTGGGTGATGAAGAGCAGCTCTCTAGCTCGGCTGACGGACGCTGATTTTTACGAGCGCCCGCACCGTGGGGACACACCTCACCATCACCGCTGCACGCGTCTTACATATGAGAACAATTTTCCTAAATTACCCCCCCCCCCCCCACACACACACACTCCTCACTCTGACCCCCCCCCCCCCCCGCCCAACACACACACTCCTCACTCTGACCCCCCACACACACACACACTCCTCAGTCTGACCCCCCCCCCTCACTCTGACCCCCCCCCCCCCAACACACACACTCCTCACTCTGACCCCCCCACACACACACACACTCCTCACTCTGACCCCCCCCCCCCCCCACACACACACTCCTCACTCTGACTCCAACCCCCCCCCACACACACACACTCCTCACTCTGACCCCCCCACACACACACACACTCCTCACTCTGACCCCCCCCCCCCCCCACACACACACTCCTCACTCTGACTCCAACCCCCCCCCACACACACACACTCCTCACTCTGACCCCCCCACACACACACACACTCCTCACTCTGACTCCAACCCCCCCCCCCCACACACACACACTCCTCACTCTGACCCCCCCCCCCCCCCCACACACACACACTCCTCACTCTGACCCCCCCCCCCCCCAACACACACACTCCTCACTCTGACCCCCCCCCCCGTCATTACTCCCCCTTCTGTGGTGTTTCCCCTTACGGCTGCTTGAGCACACATCTGCTCACACACATCTGCTCACACACACACACACACACACACACACACACACACACAGATGACATCAGGCTCAAGAGCAGAACCCTCTTGGTTAGTCTGGCCCTGATTTGGCGTAGATCTGGCCCTTCATCAGAACCGCTGACCCCTGCTGCCAGCTGCTCTCCAGTCTGGGGTAGGTGGCGTGAGCATGGGGTAGCATGGGGTAGGTGGCGTGAGCATGGGGTAGCATGGGGTAGGTGGCAGGAGCATTCTGGGGTAGGTGGCGTGAGCATGGGGTAGGTGGCAGGAGCATTCTGGGGTAGGTGGCGTGAGCATGGGGTAGGTGGCAGGAGCATTCTGGGGTAGGTGGCGTGAGCATGGGGTAGGTGGCGTGAGCATGGGGTAGGTGGCAGGAGCATTCTGGGGTAGGTGGCGTGAGCATGGGGTAGGTGGCGTGAGCATGGGGTAGGTGGCAGGAGCATTCTGGGGTAGGTGGCGTGAGCATGGGGTAGGTGGCGTGAGCATGGGGCAGCATGGGGTAGGTGGCGTGAGCATAGTTCGAATTACAGGGGGTACTGGGGGGTACTATACCCCCCAATGAAGACCCAGAAATATCAGTTTTTGGGGGGGGGTCAGATAATTTTTCTGATATTGTGAAAAAATACCATTACAGTTGGCTACAAGTCAACTCCTATTTTCACTAGGAGAAGTTTAATGTAAAGCGACCCCTATTATGGACCGTACCATTTTTAACCACCGTGGCGCTAAAAGCAACGGAGATAGAGAACAACTTCTCAAGCAAGTGTCAACGTTAGGTAGATTCCTCCAGTAGCTTAAATTCGGTTTGCTGCTGACGTGCATGGGTAAATGTAAGTTGCTAGCAGACGTCTAGCTTGTTGAAAATGTGCTATTTTACAACCTTCATGTATTAACGTGTTTTGTTCTTTCATAGCTCATGTCACGTCTTCATACATTTAATTACCGGCTACTTACTTACCCACTGAGGCTACTAAAGTGGACCTTGGTTAGTTACCAAGGTTAGTTAGCAAGATAATTCTCTATTTAAATCATTTATTATTATTTTACATTGTGGTGAGGTAAAATCGATTGTCATTTCCAAGGAGATGAACTCCAGTTCATAGCCTAGGTGTCCATTGATTCTCATTTTATCTTGAATAAATTATTGTGCCCTTTTGAAATTAGTTTGGCACAGATCCTGTGTTGTTTTTATTATGCACAAGAGGGTCTGATGTAGCTAAGCCTACATAACATTAGTGAAACCTGTGGAAACATAAAGAGCCAAGTAGCCTAGGCTAAATAGTACATGCTACTGTAGTATTTGAATTTGTTTTTAATTGGTTAGTAGGTCTATTGTTTTTACATTCTGGTTATCGGATTCTTGTAGGTTACCGCTCTGTAGTTCTTATGTGGTAGTATGTTTTTTCATAGTAGGCTATATGCTCCTTAATCACATTAAAGATTGCTTAGGTTTCACATATCTCTAGGCAATTGTGTTGATTTGACACTGACTACCATAGACTATAATGGAAAATTGGTTTCTGTTTATACAGTAGGCTAGGCTATATTAGAGGGTTGGATCTTACCTCCAGGTCATGAAATCTAAAAATAAACCAAATCAATATGTCATGAAATAAGCAATAGGCTTCTTGTAAAGGTATTACTTTTACTAGTAATTAGAATGGTATTTCAGAGCACTTAACTTCTAACTTTTGAGAGTTGATCAAAACAGTTCTCTTTTGGATATAATAACAATGAGATATTCTGTAGCCAACTGATTATCAGTTTGTCGCATGTTTACACCTTGTATGTGTGTTACACAACACATGTTGCACTTGGCGATCACGATGGGGATTGATATGGACCATGATGGTCATAGAAGAAGTGAAGGAGCAGTACCCCCCAATTATGGTGGGGTAATAGAAGGAGCAGTACCCCCCAATTATGGTGGGGTAATTCGCACTCTGGGCGTGAGCATTCTGGGGTAGGTGGCGTGAGCATGGGCTAGGTGGCGTGAGCATGGGGTAGGTGGGTAGGTGGCGTGAGCATGGGCTAGGTGGCGTGAGCATGGGGTAGGTGGGTAGGTGGCGTGAGCATGGGGTAGGTGGCGTGAGCATGGGGTAGGATGGGGTAGGTGGCGGGAGCATTCTGGGGTAGGTGGCGGGAGCATTCTGGGGTAGGTGGCGGGAGCGTGGGGTAGGTGGCGGGAGCATTCTGGGGTAGGTGGCGGGAGCGTGGGGTAGGATGGGGTAGGTGGCAGGAGCGTGGGGTAGGTGGCGGGAGCATTCTGGGGTAGGTGGCGGGAGCATGGGGTAGGATGGGGTAGGTGGCGGGAGCGTGGGGTAGGATGGGGTAGGTGGCGGGAGCGTGGGGTAGGATGGGGTAGGTGGCGGGAGCATTCTGGGGTAGGTGGCGGGAGCGTGGGGTAGGATGGGGTAGGTGGCGGGAGCATGGGGTAGGATGGGGTAGGTGGCGGGAGCGTGGGGTAGGATGGGGTAGGTGGCGGGAGCATGGGGTAGGATGGGGTAGGTGGCGGGAGCGTGGGGTAGGATGGGGTAGGTGGCGGGAGCATTCTGGGGTAGGTGGCGGGAGCGTGGGGTAGGATGGGGTAGGTGGCGGGAGCGTGGGGTAGGATGGGGTAGGTGGCGGGAGCGTGGGGTAGGATGGGGTAGGTGGCGGGAGCGTGGGGCTGTTGGTGTTCTGGTTTTATGAGGGGAAGGGGAATTACAGGGTAAAGAGATATGAGCAGCTCTACTGGAGCCGTCCACTCCTGACTCCACACATCTATTACCCCTCACACACATCTATTACCCCTCACACACATCTATTACCCCTCCACTCCACACATCTATTACCCCTCACACGTTCACACATCTATTACCCCTCACACACATCTATTACCCCTCACACACATCTATTACCCCTCCACTCCACACATCTATTACCCCTCACACACATCTATTACCCCTCACACGTTCACACATCTATTACCCCTCACACACATCTATTACCCCTCACACACATCTATTACCCCTCCACTCCACACATCTATTACCCCTCACACACATCTATTACCCCTCCACTCCACACATCTATTACCCCTCACACACATTTATTACCCCTCCACTCCACACATCTATTACCCCTCACACACATCTATTACCCCTCCACTCCACACATCTATTACCCCTCACACACATCTATTACCCCTCACACACATCTATTACCCCTCGACTCCACACATCTATTACCCCTCCACTCCACACATCTATTACCCCTCCACTCCACACATCTATTACCCCTCACACATCTATTACCCCTCACAGGTGTGACTCCACACATCTATTACCCCTCACACATCTATTACCCCTCACAGGTGTGACTCCACACATCTATCACCCCTCACAGGTGTGACCCAGCGACTCCGCACATCTATCACCCCTCACAGGTGTGACCCAGCGACTCCACACATCTATTACCCCTCACAGGTGTGACTCCGCACATCTATTACCCCACTGCAGGCTGCCCATAAAAGGAGAACTATGAAAGCTAGCATTCTAGTGTGGAACACTGACAGCTTGATTAGCACTGCACATGAGTTTCTGTTTGTTTTCCTTCAGTTGTGTAATTCATTTATGCCCCCCAGAGACCCTCGTCAAACCCAGTAAAACAAAATAATTCATATGAATCAGCCCAGACAGATTTAGAGCTTTGTTTGTGCAATTTACTTTCTAATCCTTAGAGCAAATGGGCGCGTAGCTTCAGGCCACAGTAATTGAATCAAAGCTTTACAAAAAAAATGCAAATAGGTTTCTGGCATGACAGCACTGCAACATTCTTTAGATAAGATGTTTCAGTCTGATGGTTCAATTCTTCCGACTTCCCTTTGGCTTCCCTTTTGTGAGGCGGAGTTCCAGAATAAGTGCGGAGCTCAACTTCCTGAGCAGTGACCTGAGGAGGACGCAGCACAAAAGGCTTCTCATGAGACACGGCTCAAGCTGCTCATTGGGCCTTGCTACAGCGCCAGGTCCGTGGGCAGCGCAGACCACAGAGAGTGACCACGCAGGACAACAGAGGCTGTTATTGCAGGGGACGGAGGCCACTTAAGGGCGAAGGTACGGAGGCAGGCCAGGCATGATTCATGGACAGATCAGAATCCTTAGGAAAATGCATAAATTAACCATGCAGGCACACACACACACACACACACACACACACACATAATCACACACACAATCTCACACACACACACAATCACACACACACACACACACACACACACACACACACACACACACACAGAAACACAGTGCAAACAACCTTAAAGTCCACGAGGCCTTTGCTGCTTGTAAATGAGCACAAAAGCCTTTTTTCAGTGTGTGTGTGTGTGTGTGTGTGTGAGCTATGGCACATTGCCAGATTCTTAAGCAGAACTAGAAGACAAAACCCTGCCAATCAGAAAGCTCCCTCTGATAATGGCATGTTTGTTGACTTGTTGAGTGATTGAAACCATGGTTATGGCATTACGGAACTCTCTGGGAATTGTTAAAAGAAAGTTGCTATGATACCACCATCTAAATGCCTTTGATTGTCCCCATTTTGAGGGAACTCATGTGGAAGTGACTCAATCAGCGCACAGCTGGTTAATAAACGCTCTTGAGACACTGCTAAGCAGCCACGGTGGTGAGGACAGCTTCACTGCAAACTACTTCAAGCAGAACTCAAAGTTATGACAATGGATCAGGGGAAAACCACAGCACTAAAGCGGTTTTTAGATGTTGAAGTCCAGGCTGTTTCAAGGGTAGTTAAGAGCAAATACATTACGACTGAGCTAGCTTACAGGGATATGCCACAATACAAAACAATGATGCTTACTTGTGTATTGCACTTAAACAGTCTGACATTATAGATAGCTTATTTCTAGGTGGGATCATAAAACAGATATGACCATGGACACCAAATGAAAAGAGTGGTGATGACCATGGACACCAAATGAAAAGAGTGGTGACATTGTTCCTACTTTTAAGACAGTACAAAGACAGAGCAGACAGAAGAGCAGCAGATCTGGCCAGTAGCAAGAGAAGAAAAACACACCACCATGCATATAGCGGACCCATCTCAGATGGCAGAGTATGCACTTTTAAAGTAAGTATGTGCTGTGGCCTTAGTATCCTCTCTCCCGAGGGCCAACGGCCAGAGCAGAAAGCTCCATGGCAACCGTGCGCTACTGGACAGCACTCAGGAGCAGGTCACATGACACTCTGGTATGCAGACCTGAGCAAAAGAACTTCTCACAATGCACACACACACACACACACACACACACACAGGCACAACTCTCATTTAAGCGGCATGCACACACACACACACACACATACACACACACACAGACACACACACATATATAACCATACAACACTAGCACTCTAGAACCTTGCCCTTACCTCATCCTATATACATAGGACACACACACACACACACACACACACACACACACACACACACATATAACCATACAACACTAGCACTCTAGAATCCTGCCCTTACCTCATCCTATACGTTAGACCAGCACATCCGGGAACTTGACTCGTGACAAACGTTCCCGCCCCTTTCGGGGGGAAAACAAACAACCCCTCTCATTAACTCCAATGCAAATTAGGGTCAATAAACGTAATTCGTACAGAAATCGCAGGAGTAAATAATAACAAAAAATACCACAAATCAATATGACCACTCAATACATAACCACTTTGCCGGTCGTTGACCGTGAAAGATACCTACAAAAGCTTAATTCAATTAATATAAAAACATGTCCCTTCAGTCTCCCGAGTACGAAGTGGTGCAACAACCCCACTCAGTGACCAGAAGTGTCATACGGTCTTCTCTTCTTATGGCTTGTAGCCATAATTTTCTTCTGTCAGGATTTTTTTTGAGGACATGGTAGGCAAAAGAAACTCAGGGAGGGGTTCTTAGCTGTGTGGTTGGTACATGTCTACCGGTTCACTCTGGCTTGTTCTGAGGGAATGTTTTCCCCTCAAAAGGGGCAAACAACCTGCTCTGTGTGACGCGGGTCCGGTTGTAAGTATATACATACAACACTAGCACTCTAGAACCTGCCCTTACCTCATCCTATATACACTAACACTCTAGAACCTGCCCTTACCTCATCCTATATACACTAACACTCTAGAACCTGCCCTTACCTCATCCTATATACACTAACACTCTAGAACCTGCCCTTACCTCATCCTATATACACTAGCACTCTAGAACCTGCCCTTACCTCATCCTATATACACTAACACTCTAGAACCTGCCCTTACCTCATCCTATATACACTAACACTCTAGAACCTGCCCTTACCTCATCCTATATACATACAACACTAGCACTCTAGAACCCTGCCCTTACCTCATTCTACATACAACACTAACACTCTAGAACCTGCCCTTACCTCATCCTATATACACTAACACTCTAGAACCTGCCCTTACCTCATCCTATATACACTAACACTCTAGAACCTGCCCTTACCTCATCCTATATACACTAACACTCTAGAACCTGCCCTTACCTCATCCTATATACACTAACACTCTAGAACCTGCCCTTACCTCATTCTATATACACTAGCACTCTAGAACCCTGCCCTTACCTCATCCTATATACATACAACACTAGCACTCTAGAACCCTGCCCTTACCTCATCCTATATACATACAACACTAGCACTCTAGAACCCTGCCCTTACCTCATTCTACATACAACACTAGCACTCTAGAACCCTGCCCTTACCTCATCCTATATACATACAACACTAGCACTCTAGAACCTGCCCTTACCTCATCCTATATACATACAACACTAGCACTCTAGAACCCTGCCCTTACCTCATTCTACATACAACACTAGCACTCTAGAACCCTGCCCTTACCTCATCCTATATACATACAACACTAGCACTCTAGAACCTGCCCTTACCTCATCCTATATACATACAATACTAACATACAAAGAATAGGCCCGGTCTCATGAGAGTTTTAGAGGGAAATGGTGAAGGCTGAAGATAACCACTGTTTGACATCAACATGCACTGAGCCGCGATCGCTGTGCATAGAATGTGTGCAGCGCTTAAGCTACTTCAGCAGTGGCACGGCATTCACCAACAACTTGCGTCATTCACAGAGTGAGCACACAGTCATATAACAACTGCTGTCAAAAGCCTTCCATAACGTGGCACATTTGAGTAAACAGAAGTAAGCCCAAATGGCATGTGCCTGTTTGTCATTATTTCCCATTTAGATGATGCTATTTTCCAAAGGGACTCACAGGGGACTAACTAGGCTCCGGGAGACACTAAGGGCCTCTTTCTCAGAGGCACAATGGTGGCGCCTCCTGGAACTGAACTATACTCATGCCTCTTTGGTGTTCCACTTGACTTGGAAGGCCAGATCCCTAAGACTGGACCAGCATCCTATAAAGAGCTCTAGTCCAGTTCAGGTCATTAAGACTGGACCAGCATCCCATAAAGAGCTCTAGTCTAGTTCAGGTCATGGACCAGCATCCCATAAAGAGCTCTAGTCCAGTTCAGGTCATTAAGACTGGACCAGCATCCCATAAAGAGCTCTAGTCTAGTCCAGGTCATAAACCGTGCAGGAGTGGGCGACTGCGCAAAGGCATGCAGGAGAGACAGCTGGGAAGCCTGGCTTATGAGCATGGAAAATAATTCAGGAATTTGTGCGTTCAGATGGCGGGATCTAGAACCCTGTCCTTACCTCATCCTATATGCACTAGCACTCTAGAACCCTGGCATTACCTCATCCTATATACATACAACACTAACACTCTAGAACTCTCCCGCATGCTCATGAGTCGGGCTTCCCAGCTATGTCTCCTGCATGCCGTTGCGCAGTCGCCCACTCCTGCACGGCTCCGGGTTTATGACCTGGACTAGACTAGAGCTATTTATGGGATGCTGGTCCAGTCTTAGGGATCTGGACTAGACTAGAGCTCTTTATGGGATGCTGGTCCAGTCTTAGGGATCTGGACTAGACTAGAGCTCTTTATGGGATGCTGGTCCATGACCTATACTAGACTAGAGCTCTTTATGGGATGCTGGTCCAGTCTTAATGACCTGGACTAGACTAGAGCTCTTTATGGGATGCTTGTCCAGTCTTAATGACCTGGACTAGACTAGAGCTCTTTATGGGATGCTTGTCCAGTCTTAATGACCTGAACTAGACTAGAGCTCTTTATGGGATGGCTGGATCCCCGCTGGAGAGCCGCTACAATCTAACCAAGTCAAATGAGCTTTTAATCGCAGTGAGAACATTTGGATCCCATCTCGTGCTCACTTCGTCACCCGCTCTAAGCATAGCCAGCGCTCTCCACAACCCAGCGGGCAGGCCCTGAGTTGACCAAGCAAACCTTTACATACGGACATACAAAAGCAGGCTTATTTACCGGATACAGTCGCCTATAAAGAGTACAAATACATCTCTAGGCTACAATGACCTTATATATACTGAAAGGAAAAGAATCTGAACAAAAGCTATAATGGTTCTGATTAAAAGTTAAAAGTGCCTATGAGAGACAAAAGGAAGTTTTGCAATCTGCCACAAGCAAAGAACCTTTTAGCTGGACCTCATGAACCTTTAATGGTTCAACTCTGCGTTATAGTGTTTGAGCCTTCTGGCTTTGTATGCAAGTGTGCGTGTGTGTGTGCGCGTGTGTGTGTGTGTGTGAGTGCGTGCGTGTGTGTGTGTGTGCGTGCGTGCATGCATGCGTGCGTGTGTGTGTGTGCGTGCGTGCGTGTGTGTGTATGCGTGTGTATGTGTGTGTGTGTGTGTGTGTGCGTGTGTATGTGTGTTTGTGTGTGTGAATGTAAATATAGTTTTGAGAAATTGACTGAGAGACACACCAGTGCCTGTGAAGTCTTCAGTCATACCTATATACCTAGATGTTGGGATTTGTAAACGGCCCATAGTCTCTCCTTCTGAAAAAAATGTGAATGAGGAACTGAGAGCCAAAGCAGAAAACGTTGAGCCAATTTGCTTTACTCACCTGTCAACTCTGACAAATAAACTGAGTCCAGCTGTGCAACCTTATGAAAGTAGGTCAGTTTAAGGGGCACGAGTCTACACAGCTGGCACAACACCTGGAATAGTCTCAGTCGATGGTGGTGAAATTGTCAACGCCTGCAGTTGGGATAGACAACCCCGATGTGTGAAACTGTTGCGTTTCACACATCGGGGTTGTCTATCCCAACTGCAGTTAAACTCGCACCGCGACACGACCCTGCCTTATCGTAGCCAATGCAGTCCGTCACTGTGTTAACAGTAGGCATATTACTATGTATTATAGAATTGAGAATAGGTCCCTAGCTATTAATGTAACACTTTAGTGTAGCCTAGTAGCCTAGGCTAGATTACTGGATAGTCAACTCTTTGTAAAAGTCCAAAATGCTTACAAGGAATGCTACAAACAGAAAGGGCATATAAACGTCATACATAGGCTACGATTGCCTCATATTTCTCGTTATAAGAAAGCGCTAAAAGGTACCATTAATCCTATTATTATTATTATTATATGATTTTTTAAGCAGGCTGACTTGGTTTGTAGGCTATCGTTAACGCCATGTCCTGAATAGGCTACAGAGATTGGTTGATTTATCATTCAATTATAAAACTCTATTTGCAAATGCATGAAAACTCTCTTTTGACACTTAACGGACAAGAACCGGTGTCCCAATGTAGGCTATGTGTAATAAGCCGGTTGCTTTGTTAAACATGCCACACTACCTACCCTCGAAATGGTCAGCGGCGTGCTGAAATCCCGTCCACCCACAAGGCGAAAACCCCACGGTGATGGACCACTCAGAGTTACCGTCTGAGGCATGGTGACAAAAGAAAGAAAGTATCCTGAAATCCGGTTGAAGAAAAGATATAGCACTACAGCCTTTACACGGGACTGTCGCTCACAGCGCTTCTTGGGCAAAACTTTTGTCCTCACTTGTTGCAATCTTTAAATATTGAAATCTCCCGTGACGTTTCAAGGGGGAGTTGAGCGTTTACTTCGTAGCCGCCTGACACAATGTGAATGGGAGGGTGTAATCCGGTGCTATAGCAACCCAGCCTAATCACAGCTAGCCGTCTACCAGCTCCTGGCTTTTCTTGCTCAGTAGCGCCGTGACTGGCGGTTAGCACGCACAGGAATCCTGTAACACACAAGGAATTCTGTAAGGTAGTTTTAAATACAGTTTAAAATGGTTTAAAAGTGTTAATAAAAAGGAAGGTTTCCGTCTGTTCTTTTGGCCAGTATAGCCTACTTAACAATGATTTGGCTACTTTCTGAAAAGGACATTAGCTGCACTAAAGTGGCTGCTGTGGAAATCCAATAGAAAAGACTTGTTGAGAATAGCCTACATCAGGCAATAATAGGGCACACTAAATAAACATGATTGGTTATTTAGGCTAATAGCCCACACTAAATAAACATGATTGGTTATTTAGGCTAGTTAATAGCCCACACTAAATAAATATGATTGGTTATTTAGGCTAGTTAATAGCCCACACTAAATAAATAGCCTATGATTGGTTATTTAGGCTAGTTAATAGCCCATACTAAATAAACATGATTGGTTAGGCTAGTTAATATCCCACACTAAATAAACATGATTGGTTATTTAGGCTAATAGCCCACACTAGATAAACATGATTGGTTATTTAGGCTAGTTAATAGCCCACACTAAATAAATATGATTGGTTATTTAGGCTAGTTAATGGCCTGTGTCTAAGTGAAGATAGGGCCTTTAAAGGATGTCAAACATTATTATGCATTTGGTCCATTTGTTTTGTTGGGTAAAAATGGAACATTGCTGTCAGTGGAATCTCTAATGACTTCTACATTTGGCATGGAGCAGAAAAGTGCAATAATTCCACTCAGCCTTTTTATATTGACTACAGATGTAGCCTACAGTTGGTACTGGTAACATTTGTCTGTGTGTGTGTGTGTGTGTGTGTGCATAAAGCTTAAATGCCTTTGCTCAATGGCTTTCCGATTCTCTCAAAAATGTATGTTCTCAGACTTGAAAATGGATAGCCTTTCGGCATGACACATAATAGAAACAATGTCCTTGAATGCGTTGCCCAATGCCCCCCTGGGAAATAAACACATTTAGGAACACCACACAGGCTAATTCGTATCGCAGGGTAACACAGAGCGGAATATTGGGAGCAGATGCTATCTGAACTCATACTGGGATCAAATCATGTCACAAACCAATATGCGAATGCATGAGCAGTCACCTGGGACGAGTCTGCTGAATGTTAATTGCTGAAAATCAGCTGCCTCCTGTTAAAAAGTCAGATTCACCGCTGCGATGGTTTTTCCAGATTTCAGCAGCATATTTCCTCTCTGCCCCCATCTCATGTTACCCCGCAGGGGGAACGCCAGGAGTGCGGGATGATGATGTGGCAATGATGCCGGTGTGTTCTGACCGCCGCCGGCGCTGGGCCAGACCCAGGCCAGACCTGGGCCAGACCCGGGCCAGACAGGGCAGTTTTAGCAGTGTGGTGACATGACAGGGCTACTGCTACACGGCCAGACAGCTCCCCTGCAGCACAGCGTATTAACCCAGCGTACTAACCCAGCGTATTAACCCACCGTATTAACCCACAGCGTATTAACCCACCGTATTAACCCAGCATATTAACCCAGTGTATTAACCCACAGCGTATTAACCCAGCGTATTAACCCACCGTATTAACCCACAGCATATTAACCCACAGCATATTAACCCACCGTATTAACCCAGCGTACTAACCCAGCGTATTAACCCACCGTATTAACCCACCGTATTAACCCACAGCATATTAATCCACCGTATTAACCCACAGCATATTAACCCAGCGTATTAACCCAGCGCATTATCCCAGTGTATTAACCCAGCACTTTCTTTCAGACATGTTTGTAAGCCCATGTTTTGCTGTATCTGTAAAGTCTGTCACAAAAGGAACTTTTCTACCTGTCCTATCCTGTTACATATCCGTATATCTACCTGTCCTATTCCTGTTACATATCCGTATATCTACCTGTCCTCTCCTGTTTATCCGTATATCTACCTGTCCTATCCTGTTACTGTATATATCCATATATTTACCTGTCTTATCCTGTTACATACACGTGTCCGTATATCTACCTGTCCTATTCCTATTCCCTGCTGAAATCAAACCCTCCTACAGAGAGGAGTGCCACTGCTGAAATCAAACCCTCCTACAGTGAGGAGTGCCACTCCTGAAATCAACAGAGAGGAGTGCCACTGCTGAAATCAAACCCTCCTACACGGCATTGGTCTTGTTGCCCTCTGCAGCCTCCAAACTCCGCCCCCACACCCTCCCAAGAGTACTAAATTGACCTCATATGGCTGCCAACTACCGTTTTCTCCAGAATGACTGTATGGGTGTGTGTTTGTGAGAGAGAGAGACAGAGAGAAAATGAGAACTTGGCTATACTACTCTTCGGTTACATTACTGTAAGCTCTACAACGAGTTGCATTAGAACAGCCTGCTGCTTTCAGTTCAGCACAGGGAGTTAAACTATGCTGTGCATCTGCACCCAGATTAATGATCAGTGGGGACACCAGGGCAACTGCTGGACACCTGTAATTACGAGAATACCGCTGTCCTTGGAGGATGTGAATGTGGAGGAGCTGTTTTATAAATGACCATGGTCCATTGTTTCATTTATTTTCTCTTTCAAAACACATTTTCCCCATTAACCTTTGTGTTATGTTGTGTCTCCTCTGTTATGTTGTGTCTCTTCCAGATTCTGTTTGTAATATCTTATTGTGAAATGGTGTGAAATCCCTGACATGATTTCCATGTAAACTATTGGTTTGGGTGATTCAAACAAAAATATGTTCCAGCCTCTTTTCATCGGAAAGCCTTATCACTTGGAAACGCAGGACACAGCCAAAATTCTAGCAGGAACAAGCCTCTCACATTTCCATGTAAAACAATACGATAACACAACTATGAGGACTGGAAGTAACACAACTTCCTAAAAACAATCTCAAGTAAACAGTCTCACCTGTTTTGCACAAAACATGAGATTGCTTCTGCCTCTCTGATCTTGTGGGTGATCTGATATGGGCCCTCCACTCTCTTTTGCCCCAGCGGTGTTGGACCGGGTAGGAGAGGGGCAGGAGAGGGGCAGGAGAGGAGAGGGCCAGGAGAGGGGCAGGAGAGGAGAGGGGCAGGAGAGGAGAGGGGCAGGTGAGGGGCAGGAGAGGAGAGGGGCAGGAGAGGGGCAGGAGTGGAGCAGGAGAGGGGCAGGAGAGGAGAGGGGCAAGAGAGGGGCAGAAGAGGAGAGGGAGGAGAGGAGAGGGGCAGGAGAGGAGAGGAGAGGGGCAGGTGAGGGGCAGGAGATGAGAGGAGAGGGGCAGGAGATGAGAGGAGAGGGGCAGGAGAGGAGAGGAGAGGGGCAGGAGAGGAGAGGGGCAGGAGATGAGAGGAGAGGGGCAGGAGAGGAGAGGGGCAGGAGATGAGAGGAGAGGGGCAGGAGAGGAGAGGGGCAGGAGATGAGAGGAGAGGGGCAGGAGAGGAGAGGAGCAGGAGAGGGGCAGGAGAGGAGAGGGGCAGGAGATGAGAGGAGAGGGGCAGGAGAGGAGAGGGGCAGGAGGCGCTGGGCTGCTATAACGTTACAGGTGGATCAGGCCCCTGAATGGAAGAGTGATGGCTCCTCTGAACACACACCCCACCCTCTACTATTTACACAAAGAGTTCCCAAACGCCATACATACATATGCACACACACATAGACATGTGCACTCACTCCTGCACACCTGTGCACTCTGTCACACACACACATGCTTGTGTGCACACACACCCTGCTGAAAAGACCAGGGAGGGTACGGGATCAGTCACCAGTAGAGCTCCATACTCTGTCAGAAGACATAAAGATGTAAAGAGACGACAAAAGCTGCTAGAGTCAGAAAACACATGGGGAGAGCAAGATGGGGCAGTGTCCCATGACCTGTCAAAGGCCACACACACCCACACACACACAGACAAACACACATAGACACACAAACACACACACATACACACACACTACACAGTGATACACAGAATCAGCAGGGTGTGTTTAACGAGTCCAATCTTGAAGAGACGCAATTACACAGTAGACTTAACAGGAAAACTCTGCTTACACTCATATATGTCCAGGCACATCAGACACACACACACACACACACACACACACACACACACACGCACATGCACACACACACACACACATACACATATACACACACACACACACACATACACACATGCATACACACACACACAGACACACACACACACACACACAGAGACACATACATACACACACAGACACACACACACACGCACAGACACACACACAGACACACACATACACACACACACACACACACACACACAGACACACACAAACACAGCTGTGACGTGCATTGTGCAGAAATATCATTCTAACTACAGTACATGGCCATGAGATAAGCTAATGGAGGTGTTATTCCATTCACACACTATTTACACAGGTTATGTAAGGCCTGATTCTCATTCACACATTTACAAAGGAACGCATGATAAAACAAGAGACCTCAAGCACAACATGGTGTGTGTGTGTATGGGTGTGTGTGTGTGTGTGCGTGTTTGTGTGTGTAGTGAAAAATAACCTAATAATAATAACTATATCAGGACATATGACAATGGCAGCACCATGTTACAACTGGCAGATCAAGACTGTGGATCTTAGAATATGTTTTCATTGCTTGTTTTTAACAGTATATATGTGTTTGCTCTAACATATGAAATATAGTGCTTGTTTTACAATAACAGTATATATGAAATCTAGTGTTTGCTCTAACATATAAACACATATAGTGCTTGTTTTTAACAGTATATATGAAATCTAGTGTTTGGTCTAACATATGAAATATGGTGCTTGTTTTTAACAGTATAATCTAGTGTTTGGTCTAACATATGAAATATAGTGCTTGTTTTTAACAGTATAAATGTGTTTTGTTTTTAACAGTATATATGTGTTTGGTCTAACATATGAAATATAGTGCTTGTTTTTGGTCCGTGTATCATTCGTTCATTTGATATTCAATTGAGAATCAAAAACGAAAAACACAAAAAATGACTTGTTATTTCATTATTTTATTATGAATGTGATACAAACAAACAAATAACACGTTGTTTTCCAGGGTTTTGATTTCATGGTCAGATCAAAAGTATAACGTTTAAAAAATGGCTTCAGGGCCGAAACTGATTTTGATATTTATTTGTTCCGATTTCTGTGACCTGGAAGTCTATCCAAGTCACTTTCTTGGTCTAGACCTGTCAGTGCTCAGTGTATTAGTGACTTTGTTGTCAGATTTAATTTTGCCCATCCCTAGCGACAGAAAATATTGTCTAACAACTATAGCGAGAAATTGGGCGACTTGCGCAACGATGGCAAACTTGGTTTCGTTTAATCGACAGAAAATCATCTCCCTTCTCATTCCTGTTTCGTTTATGAACATCGCGTTCGCTAGTGATGGGGACGAGACCGCCTATGCCGAGTCCGAGTCAAGACCGAGTCTTTGAAAGTCAAAGTCAAAGTCAAAGTCAAAGTCAGCTTTATTGTCAATTTCTTCACATGTTCCAGACATACAAAGAGATCGAAATTACGTTTCTCACTATCCCACGGTGAAGACAAGACATATTTTACCAATTTAAGTCCACAGACAAACATAACATTCAAGTAAACAAAAAAGTAAGTAAATAAGAGGGCACATATAATAATGAAAAAAATAAGAGCAGCAAAATTTGGTTGAAATTGTGCATAGACAGTCAATAAAATACTAGTGCAAAGTCAGGCCAATAAAAGGCTTGTGTAGTTCTGTTTGACCTAAGTAAGAAAGAAAGTGACATAGTGGTGCAAGTTATGTAAGAGCAGCAGATGTGTTGTGTTTTCAGGACAACAACAACAAGTTGTAAAGTGTACAAGTGTGCAAGTGTGCAAGTGGAGTAGTGCACGCGGCCATTGTGGGTCCAATGTCCAGGATGTTATGTAGCTGAGGGTGGAGGGGGGAGAGGAGGGAGAGAGTTCAGCATCCTTACAGCTTGGTGTATGAAGCTGTTGGTGAGTCTGGTAGTGCGGGAGCGCAGGCTTCTGTACCTCTTCCCAGAGGGCAGTAGATCGAACAGATTGTGAGCGGGGTGACTTGCATCACTCACAATTTTGGTCGCCTTGCGGGTGAGGTGGGTGGTGTAAATGTCCTTCAGGGAGGGGAGTGAAGCACCAATAATCCTTCCAGCTGTGTTCACTATGCGCTGCAGGGCTTTCCTGTTGTATTCAGTGCAGCTTCCGCCCCACACAGCGATACAGCTGGAGAGGATGCTCTCAGTGGTGCCTCGGTAGAATGTGGTCATGATGGCTGGTGGGTCGAGACCGAGTCGAGACCGAGTCTGTTGGTTTTCAAATACAGTCGAGTCCGAGTCAAGACCGAGTCTTTGAAGAAGCAAGTCCGAGTCGAGACCGAGTCCTTTAGGAGTCGAGACCGAGTCGAGACCAAGACCATAAAAAAAATTCAGTTTTAATATTCAGAATTTAATATCACCCCAGTTAATAATCAACAGTTAGGCCTACAGACTAAGCTAGATTGGGAATTGTTTAGAGGAGCAGTCTTAACGTCTTAATATGGACTATGCTGACCTACAGACACTCACCGGCAGCAGAGCCATAGAGATAAATAAACGACTCTGACGGCAGTATCTTTGCATTGCACCATGGGATGTCATTTTCAAATAATGCCGGTCAACATTGCATTTTATTATTATTGTTGTTATGTGTTGTCTGTTTTTTTATATGAACATAAAAAATGCGTTGGTCTCGAGGACTCGGTCTGAAATTACGAGTCCTTCTCCTCCCACTGTGGTCCGAGACCGAGTCAAGACCGAGTCTTTGAAGGAACGAGTCCGAGACGAGACCGAGAAAGCAGAAATTGGTCTCGAGACCGGACTCGAGTCCGAGACCGGACTCGAGTACTACATCACTAGCGTTCGCCCAACACGTTGCCCCATGATTATAGAAGTAATGACTGGCCTAGGCTATGTAGTATCAGCCCATGTTAGGGAAGTAGGCCTAGATGTTAGATCTATCAGCTCAGATCATCATTTGTCGCCAACGTCATTGGAAGGCAGCCAGCTGCAGTAGCCTTCTGGTGAGATTACCAGAAGGCTTTACACCAAAGACAGTAGCTATGACAGGGAAACACACATCGTTCAACAAGCACATTGATCAAAGGAAAGAGGGGCTACAACTTCATTCACAAACAGAGCAAATAATTCAAATCGAGCCATAGGCCTAGCCACAGACGGGCCTAGGCCCGTCTACTTGTCAGTCTTGCCCGTCCAATTACGTTCACCATCTAAAAAAGACGCGCAAGTCAACACTGCTTTGAGTGTGTGTGCACACACTCAAATCGCGAACAGGCGGCAGCTCCGTTTAATTGTCAGGTGTGAAATGCGTTCATATTCCACTTTTTATGTCATAGACGTTGCATGCCTATGGAAGGAAAGGCTTTGCAGTAGGATTGTCCAAGCTGTTGCTTCAGTTTGTGTTTTAAGTTGCGACGCACCTTTGCTGGGTTCATGCCGTTTTGCGCAAGTTTAAAATGTTTAGCCGACTGCGTAATTTGCCATTTTTGTTCAATAAGTTCTACTTTTCATGTCATGAATGTAACATGCCTATGATAAGGCTTTGCAGTTGTACAATATGGTCGATCTATTGTCTCAATTGTGTTTCATGTGACGCGCCGAAGCTAGGCCTACATTCATGCATTGTTTTGCTCCAGTTTTTTGTTTCTGCCTAATTTGTCAGCTGTGATCAAATGCGTTCAATAAATTCCACTATGTCATAAATATAACATGGCGATTAATGTTTGTATGGTGTATCTCATCTAGGCTTCTCTTAGGCTATGTTCAATCAAATTGGCTTTGCCCACCCTTTTCTTTCTGTGCCCACCCATTTGAACATGTCTGGCTACGCTAATCGAGCATAGGAGTAGAAAAACCTATTCATTTAGACTGCCGACTGAGGTGGGAAAAAGAGATTCTGTTGCTCTGTCCGAGTGGTCATTTAAATATAGATCTTTAGGTTAGGCCTAGTCCGATTTAACACTGCAAAACAGAAGCAGCAGCTGGCAATGGAAGTCAATAAATAATTTCCGGGTCAGAGCAATCGGAAAAAAAAAAATATCAAAATCAGTTTTGGGCCTAAGGCCGTTTTTTAAACGTTCTACTTTTGATCTGATCATGAAATCAAAAGTCTGAAAAACAAAGCATTATTTGTTGGTTTGTATCACATTCATAAAAAAATAATGAAAAAACAAGTCCTTTTTTCGTTTTTTCATTTTGGATTCTCAATTGAATATCAAATGAACAAATGATACACGGACCGTTTTTAACAGTATATATGTGTTTTGTCTACCATATGAAATATAGTGCTTGTTTTTAACAGTATATATGTGTTTGGTCTACCATATGAAATATAGTGCTTGTTTTTAACAGTATATATATGTTTTGTCTACCATATGAAAATGCTTGTTTTTAACAGTATATATGTGTTTGGTCTACCATATGAAATATAGTGCTTGTTTTTAACAGTATATATGTGTTTGGTCTACCATATGAAATATAGTGCTTGTTTTAACAGTATATATGTGTTTTGTCTACCATATGAAATATAGTGCTTGTTTTAACAGTATATATGTGTTTTGTCTACCATATGAAATATAGTGCTTGTTTTAACAGTATATATGTGTTTTGTCTACCATATGAAATATAGTGCTTGCTGTAAGATCTTGAAAAGAGACGTTGAGCCGCTGGGTAAACACAGGTGTGAGTGTAAACACAGGTGTGAGTGTGAACACAGGTGTGAGTGTGAACACGCGGTGTGAGTGTAAACACGCGGACGCACTACAGACTGCGGGCCAGATGTCCAGCGTGCATTTCAAAGCCATGTTATCCGCGCCGGCCCTCCTGAAGAATGTGTGTGAGTGTGTTAGTGTGTGTGTGGCTCCTGAAGAATGTGTGTGAGTGTGTTGGTGTGTGTGTGGCTCCTGAAGAACGTGAAACACAAACGGTGAGACAAACAGCAGCACGGCTGTCTGGCCCCACCCACAGGAAGTGACTCACCTCTGACGGACTGTCTGTCTTCCTCGCAAACGCAGTGACTGCGACACTACCTGTGTCTGTGTCTGTGTCTGGGTAGGTATTCACTGGGCCCACTCAGCCTTAATCATGTGGCCCCACCCTGACACACACATGCTCTCAGAGCACAGATGCATGCTGGGAATGTAGCCCTTTGTGGTGCTGCTCACGATGGTTTTGGCAGGAGCTGGTTTGGCACAACATGCGAGTGTGTGAGTGTGTTGGTGTGTGTGTGCACCCAAACGCGAGTGTGTTGGTGTGTGTGGAGTGTGTTGGTGTGTGTGTGCACCCAAACGCGAGTGTGTTGGTGTGTGTGGAGTTTGTTGGTGTGTGTGCACCCACATGCGAGTGTGTTGGTGTGTGTGGAGTGTGTTGGTGTGTGTGGAGTTTGTTGGTGTGTGTGCACCCACATGCGAGTGTGTTGGTGTGTGTGGAGTGTGTTGGTGTGTGTGGAGTGTGTTGGTGTGTGTGTGCAACTACATGCGAGTGTGTTGGTGTGTGTGGAGTGTGTTGGCGTGTGTGGAGTGTGTTGGTGTGTGTGGAGTTTGTTGGTGTGTGTGCACCCATATGCGAGTGTGTTGGTGTGTGTGAAGTGTGTTGGTGTGTGTGGAGTGTGTTGGTGTGTGTGGAGTGTGTTGGTGTGTGTGTGCAACTACATGCGAG
>NC_055961.1:1690000-1702369 GCF_018492685.1 Alosa sapidissima
TAGTTGTGTTCCCTCCACCAACTAGCAAACTAGCTGTGTTCCCTCCACCAACTAGCAAACTAGCTGTGTTCCCTCCACCAACTAGCAAACTCTAGCTGTGTTCCCTCCACCAACTAGCAAACTCTAGCTGTGCTCCCTCCACCAACTAGCAAACTAGCTGTGTTTCCTCCACCAACTAGCAAACTCTAGCCGTGTTCCCTCCGCCATGCTGAGCAAACTCTAGCTGTGTTCCCTGAGCAAACTAGCTGTGTTCCCTCCACCAACTAGCAAACTCTAGCTGTGTTCCCTTCACCCACTCTGTGATGTAAGCCCAACGGAACGGCCGTCAGGGAACACAGGACCTTTAAGTAGGTAATGGGCTACTTGCACAATCAGTCACAATCGCTTCCGCGTTCTACTTAATACTGCTCAGCTGTTTCCGGTGGAACGATGGCGAAAGCTATTTTTCACCTGCTTTCAAGAGCTCCCAAAATATGTATGGCAGACGTCCACCTGGACCTGCAAGAGATCCCAAGTAGGGTTTTCAGCTGTATGTGCACTTACATACACAACTATGAAGGTAAGAACATCATTATCTAACTGACTAAATACATGTTAGCGCTAGCTAGGTCTCTTCATAGAGGGTTGATAATTGATCTAGCAAAGGTCGTTTATCTTTTCGGTGTGAGTGTCATGATGAGTATGCTATCTGAGTAGCACTGTAGTAAACACGGTATACTTTATCTAGGTTGAATTCACAACATTAGCGTTAGTGAGGTTACTTTGACAGTGTTGTCTGTCAACTGTAACGTTATGCCTAACTAACGTTAAGGCGCGCAAGGTAGCATGTAACCGCCGTCAGGCTAGCTACTTGTGGGATGTGTTGCCGTTACGTAGCTGTTGATACACAGCGACAGCAGCAACACATAACGCTAACAACGTTATCTGTTGTTTTATACAGTGTCCAATAAAGACAGGATGACAGGGCAAGTTGCCGTCAGATCATTGTGCTACAGGTCTATGCTGAAGTCCGAGATGCCACGCCGTTAAAGTGTAGGCAGAAGTTCCAGTTGTATTCATCCCCATTCAGTGGGGATTAGTTCAGTTACCCCCCATCCCCCAATGTTTCCTAATGTTAATGTAATGGTAGTTTGTTCAATGTAATCAACATTGATAAGGTGAGAAAGTTTGTCTATGATCTAAGAATTCAGCAGTTTAGGCTTTTGCAGATGTACCACAACTGTGGTAATGACAGAACAAATGTTCCTATGTGGCAGGTACTGCTTTATGCAGCCACATAGTGGCCCTGCTTTATCAAACTGCACACTTCAGAGCTTTGATTTGAAGTGATCCCACTCTCAGTAATTGTTTTTGTGTGATAGGGTGTGACGCCCGGACCCATCAACTCCATGGTCTTCACCAAGCCAGTACCAAAGCGAAGGGTACAGACTGGAGTAAGTTAATTAATAATAATAATAATAATAATACATTTTATTTAGAGCGCCTTTCATGTCACCCAAGGTCACTTCACAAACAAAAACAAAAAGGTTGTTAAAATTATAGTCATCTCAAAAAAATAAAAATATTAATTGATTAGAGATGATTCCCCCTCTAGGAAATAATCCTAGGTCCAGGCATAATTGATCACCACATCTGTAGATATACCTAAATCCCATGTGCCACTCCCAGTGCAATTCTCCCCCAAGTGGCTTAAGTAATAGCCAAATAAGTAAGACTTACTGAATGGTGGATATAAATGGCTCATACAATCAACATTTATGACATTGCCAATTATGCTTATTGGCCCAATTCTTCATCAATGCTCTCATTAACGTCTTATGACGTCATTTTCTATATTTTTGATATGTTGCTGAGCATATCATAAACAGCAAAGAAAAGTGATTGATAATGACTGACTGACTACTATTGTGTTACATGCTTCAAATGTAAAGCACTTTGAGCTGCATTCTGTGTATGAAAGGTGCTATACAAATAAAGCTTTATTATTATTATTATTATTATTATTATTAACTCCTTACCAATTTTCTGTGTGGAAAATGCTAGTCTTGCTTAGGTTTTCATCAACACCTTTGTCGTCTGAAAACAGTGTAGATTGTCATTACATAAGAGAAAATTGATAATGTTGCTGCTATTTTTTCATTTGTTGTATTCCTCCCTTATTTTATATATATATTTATTTTTTAGGAGTGGATTCTACAGAGGCCTGGATTCTACAGAGGCCTGGTCTGGATTCTACAGAGGTCTGGATTCTACAGAGGCCTGGTCTGGCCATTACCTGATCCCTGCATGTTCAGAATAACAGAGGCATACAGTAGATTCAGTATTGAGGAACAGCCACTCGTGACCTAACCAGCCCCTTGTAGAGATTGGTATCGGGTTATTCCAAAAGGGAAGTGTCCTGTCATATCAACAGCCTGCACAGCATCTATACAAAGGGGCCTAATGATTGTTGCTCATTTTTACAAATCTATACAAAGGGGCCTAATGATTGTTGTAATCGACTGACACTCCTAAAAAAAAAATTGTACAACACCTAGTTTTTGAGTCAAAGACATGACAGACCCCATGGTTCAAACATGTTATACATTTTATTTGTAAAAGAGACTAAATAATGTATATATTAATGATATTATAGGCAGTTTTTTCAATGTGAAAAAAATGTATGTATGTGATTCATGTGTACAGTACCCACTATTTTACTTTTGAGCTATGTTGTACTATATTGTATGTACTGTACATCAAATTTTACATTAAAAATATATGGCAAGTAACATTATTTATGTGTTTATTGAGATGGTATGTATTTATTTAAGCCAGGCCTTCACTAATGCCTTGTTCTGATAATTGGATAACAGGCATTCCATTGTGAACATTTGGCTTATATTTACTATTTGGGTTAGGGGGATGATGCTAAGAACTTGTTTTCTTGTATCCTCCTGATTATGTGTACTCCATGTGTACTCTGAGATGTGCTATGGCTTGAGTTGCAATTACATAATGTGCAACCATCTGACTCTTCCTGGGCAAAAACGATGGGCAGTACACCTTGGAATTTACACAGTCCGTAATTATGAAACCCTTGTCCACCATCACTGTCATTTCCTCTGTGAGTAGCTCTGCTAGTCTGATCTTTTGAACAACTCTTTATCACTCACTGTCCCTGCATATACTAAGAAGACCAAAGTCACTGCACCATGTGGAACAGGCCTGTCATGGTGCAGTGACTTAACACTACAGTCATTTCACTCTGCAATAGCAGTGAGGATGGAGTCTGGCATTTAAATTCGGTGCAATCTATGATACCTGTGTGTCAGGGAAGTCGCTGGAAGCTGCTGGGAGATTTGCCCTAACTTCAGGTGACAGACCCAAGGAGGGTGTATCATAGCAATCGTATTGTAAATTTGTCTCTCAATCCACAGAACCAAATGGCTGATTTATAATAATACACATTGTTTAGCTAACCCTGACACCTACCCCTGACACATTTCTCCTTGGTGATCAATAAAGTACCTATCTATCTATCTATTAAAGGGTCATCTCTTCATTTTTCTTAGCAGCTGCTCTGGCTCTTGTGATTTATAACCATTTTGTGGACTGATGGCTCAATGAGTCTCCAGAAGGCCATTAAATGATAATAGCTTGGGAATCTATTAGTAGAGTAAAATACATTTAATGTTAATTGTAAATATTTACTTCATATCTCATAACAACGAATTATAGTAGGTAGCCTAGTGTATGTGTTTATCCTCTGTTGAGATTTTTATGGGGTGGTGTTTTGGGGTAGGTGCCATTCTTATACCAGAAGACTCTGAAATGATTTTGAAGATTTTTGAAAGACAGTCTCAGACCCTCTCACATAAAGATGTGGACTATGATTTTGCAATGACTGCATATTGCTTATAGCAATAATCGACAGTGGTGGTTAACCTGCAACACAGCCTTAAAGGAGAATTCCGGTGTGATATTGACCTAAAGTGTATTGAAACATGATACCGAGTGTGAACGTATGTCTCATAGCCCATCTCGGCTTGTCCCCTGCACTCCAAAATCTGGCGCTAGGGTTAGGAAACCTAAGAAATCAGATTCCAAAAATAATTCAGTGGAAATGCATGGATTCCAGTTGCTGCTACTGGAAGAAACTGGAATCCATGCATTTCCACTGAATTATTTTTGGAATCTGATCCCTTATCATACCTGTTCATTCTTACTCGTTGCTCGACTTATCGTGACTAAATTCAAGATGGCTGCAAACGCTAAACTTCGTGAAGATACTGTCTGTATAAATCGTCTTGTAAGTAAACTACCAGTGCTTTTTCAAAGTTCTCAATGTCTCGTTTTAAATGTCAGGGCCCTCGGAAGTCTACCAATGAAGTGTGGAGATACATTGAGCCTCGTAAATGGGTGTAAAACAGTGATTTATTTGCATGGCTAGCCCGATGCCGAAGCACCACTATTGAAAAAGCTGTTGGTAGCATCGGCTAACTAGCGCCAGATTTTGGAGTGCAGGGGACAAGCCGAGATGGGCTATGAGACATACGTTCACACTCGGTATCATGTTTCAATACACTTTAGGTCAATATCACACCGGAATTCTCCTTTAACGTTTTTTCCATAGTGCACTAGATATCAACAGGAACTCAAACGATAGCCTATACTCATCAAAATCGCTGGACAATCGTATGGTGTAAGGAGGCCTTTGGGCTATTGCAATTTGCATACCTAGCGTAAAACCTTATCCTCATCGGATCCTGCAAACCACGCTGCAGCCGTAATTCCTGCATCTGCTTTTTTAACTCCTCCACTTCACGGGCTAAATCCTAGTTTAGCCTACCGCACAACACAAATCTAACGACGACGGCTTAGTGTGGGATGTTATATTAAATTCATCCCGGCGAATGTTTGCCACCCACTTTCGTCTGCAAAATCCCATAACCATAACCACTTTCGCCACAGATCGGGATGGGTTGGTAAACTATGGAAACTTACACCGTTAAATTTCGCTGAAGCATTAGCCTACACAACGATATGCAATGTTCAGAATACTTAAGCTGTTTAAGTAGGTGGATGGTCTTCATTAATTTACGACGCACACTCGTTTTGCTGTATGTAATTATTAAAAACGTTTCAATGAATGAATGGGAACTCCGGCTGTGACCGTAACTATACACAAACCCGGCGAAACTACTGGAAGTACGCGGGCGCCATTACTGAGCTGCTGCTGGGTAGCGTTGCGCCATTACTGAGCTGTTGCTGGGTAGCATTGCGCCATTACTGAGCTGTTGCTGGGTAGCACTGCGCCATTACTGAGCTGTTGCTGGGTAGCGTTGCGCCATTACTGAGCTGCTGCTGGGTAGCATTGTGCCATTACTGAGCTGTTGCTGGGTAGCATTGCGCCAGTGCCTCCTATTGGATTCGTTGCGTCCACTGGGATAACAGCCCGCGATTTACGACTGTCTCAGTACTTCTTTTATAATGTCGAGTGGGAAAACATGTTCCGTTTTCAATTGTTCCAATAGCAGCAATAAAATTACCAGTTGGGGAAAAAAAAGTGAGATACACAAAATACCCCGACTGCCCCTGTCTGGTAGCCTAACGTTACCATACGGTTTGCACAGATAGCAGTTAGCTGTACTTGCCCTTTCCTTTTGAAATGTGAAAATTAGATAAACAATGGTCACAAATGAAAAACATGAATTTGTTTATTTGATATCCATTCATTTATTTATTGTTGCCAAATGGACAGATATTTTTAGTTTCCTCGTTAGCTAGCCTAGCTAGCATAGTTATTGCTAACGTTAGCTAGCTACAGTAGTTAAGTAGATATAATATCAACCTAGTCCCAATTATGTCTTTATTTCCTCATTCTCTACTCTAAGCTATTTTCATACATAATCTGTAAGATCGCTTGTACCTTCATCTGTGACCGGAGGCCACTGTCTAACATCATCAACCCAACAAGCCATACTGCCAGGCTATAGCTGTCATTGAAGGTGCGTTGTCACGGAGGTTTGTTTACATACCAGTAACAGCTCAGTAATGGCGTCGCCACAAGATGGCAGCACACAGAACGCTCGCCGGATTCGTGTATAGGCGTGTTCGACTTGAGGCAGATCTGTGCAGATCTGACTTGATGTGATGCATGCTGGGTTGAACAAAATGCATACTGGGATGGACGCAATGCATACTGGGATGGACGCAATGCATGCTGGTTAGAAATTCTGCCCGACTTCTGTCAGCCGGGGAGGGACCATAGGGAGGGACTTACCACCGTGACACCATGTCACATGACCTTAAAATACCGCGGGAGTTTTACCTAGTGTTCATGGGCTTCGGAAAAACCTTTCAACGAGTGAAAACATCATCATTCCGCGTCATTCACGTCAAGTAATGTGTGAGTCAGAGGTCGGAAACTGGGGCTAGATTTTTTTTAATTTTTTTTTATTACATACAAAAATCACCATACAAATTATAACAAATAGGGGTACAAGAATTCAACACAAAGAGGACATAATATCAGAGCATATACATATAGTTCTGTCAGCTTTTCGGCTGTTGAGTCCAACAATAGTGTCCATGTAGAATTTGACTTCATTTTTGAAGGCTGCAAAACAAGGTTTCCCTCCCCCCCATTTACGTTTATGAATATGACATTTTCCCAATGGCAAGAGCAAATTTATCGTAAAGACAACATTTATATTAATGTCTGCATTTTCATTAAAAAAAATAACATTTTTTTTCTGAAGAGTAACATTGCACAAGCACACAACACTACACATATTTTCTAATTCTATCCAAAAAAACCTTGAGTAGATACATTCGTAAAATAAATGACAAACAGTTTCAAGCGCACAAGCACAGAAAACAAACATGTCAGATATATCATCTCTGTATCTTTTAAGCAGAGAGTTGGTGGGGTAAAATAAGTGGATTATTTTAAAATACATTTCTTTGATTTTGTTGTTTAGAACATATTTATTGTAATAAGACCAAACCCTATCCCATTGAATATTGTCAAAGATGCCATCCCAATAACTTTTACAACGAGGTGTGACAGGGTGAAGTATTATCTGTCTTAACCATTTATTGTTACATTTTCTATTTCTTATGTTAATACCATTCAGTAAAATATCTGTCTGTAGAGTTGATTGCTCATGAGTTCTAGAACCCAGCAATCTCAAAAAAACATCAGGCAGTGCAGCAAAGACTATACTGTATTCTCTGGGATGTATTGGGATAGCAAATTTGTTTAAAAATTCATTGTAAGTCAGATATTGGCCATTTACATTGATTAATTGAGAAATAAAAATAATGTTGTTGTTTACCCACTTTCCATTAAATATTGATTTATTTTTATATTTGACAAGTTTGTTGTTCCATATTAAGTGTTTATGTGGTGAGAAGTTATGCTTGTAGGTGAAAAGCCAACATAAAAGTGCCTGCCTATGAAAATTGGACAGTTTAATAGGAAGTTTGTTAATATCAAAATTACACTGGAGCAAAAATTCTATTCCACCAACTTTCTGGAAAATAAGATTTGGAATTAAATACCACAACTTGTTTTTGTTTTTAACGTAATCCTTAATCCAGCTCACTTTGAAAATGATATTTGAAGAGTGAAAGTCTAGAACATTTAGGCCTCCCTGATCATATGAGTTGCCCATGACCCGTTTATTTAGGTAGTGAGGTTTGTTCCTCCATATAAATTTTAATAAGGTAGAGTCTATCTCTTTAGACACAGAATTAGGTACATCCAACACTCTAGGGGCTAGATTTTGCTAACAGAGTTGCCCAGTTAGGGCCAGTCAGGGGCTCGTCATCACTTTTGTCGTCACGTTGTAGTTCGTTTGTAGTCCATGTGGCCTTTCATGTCCAACAGTTTTAATGTGAACTTGGGAATTTGCCGTTTCCGTCACTTAAAAGCTGCATATCTTTCTTTCACGAGCGTCTTACACTATATTTTAAGCAAATACAGTTGTTTGTTTAGGATAAGTGAGTGTATGTTTTAACCTTTGTTGTGGCATCCGTGTTTGTCACACATTCCTACGGCAAAGCACATGAACACTTGCTGTTGGAAAAACAAAGTAGCCATGGGGGAGGTCCTTGTCATTCCGAAGTGCCCTGAATGCACCCTTAGCCTGCAGACAGATCTTGCAGTTGCCTTCCACGAGCTGCACGAGCTAAAACACGCCCTCATGACGTCAGTTCAAAGACGTGATAGGGCCATTTGGGAGCAATGTCCTCATGACGATTTTGACGGGAGTCTCATGCTGCTTCCTTATGTTGGAATATGCGAAAATAAATAGAAATCGAAGGGATACCTTCTTATACGTGATTTTTGCAACAATGGTAGGCTACCCTACTGAAAACGTTTGGATATTCTGTTATTTCCTGCTGTTGGTCAAATAGATAGACACACATATAGGGAAAAAACTTGATATTGAATTTATGTGCTACAATGCAGGCCTGTTAACTGTATGACAACAGTGGTTTATTTAAACTACATCATAAGAATTTATTTCGTCAGTCATCATGCTCATTTTAATGAGTAAGAATGAAAGTTCTGCTGTGTTTATTGCAAACCAAATAACACGTCCTGCTGTGGAGAGCAGACGGAGAGCAGGCTTGCTGCTGATGTGCTTTTGAGCCCCTTTCTGTCCCCATCACAACAGAGCTACCTGCTGTCAAGCCACATTACTCGTCCCAGTCATACCTCAGGTGATTGCACTTGCATTTTGACACACACATCAATCACTTCAGGCACATGACGCAAGCATTCCCTGTGTTCTGCTCCTGCCTGATAGGTTTCGGTTTATCAGGAAATGCTGCATGCTCGGAACACTGATCTATAAAGAACATAGATCAGTGGCTCAGAACAATTGCAGTGGCTATAGCCATTAGACAGATTTCAACTAAAACATTCCATGTGGAGATTCCAATTCCAAGTGACAGGTTCTGTTTCCCACGGCGTAATGTTATATTTGTGCCAACGTTTTTGGTTGACACATACACACACAGACACACACACACACACACACACACACACTGGCACAATGGTTGTGCACACACACATTCATGCAAGCATGCATGCACACACAGACACACACACACACACACTGGCACAATGGTAGTGCACACACACATTCATGCAAGCATGCATGCACACACACGCACACACACCTACATACAGGAACATACGTTTGCACAGATACAGACACACACATATACACTGACGTGCACACATTCACATATACACACGTACACCCCCCCCACACACATACTGAACAAATGGTAAAAATCTAGATGTGCTGCATAGCAATGCGTAATATGAAGTATACTTGCAGTTTCACGCTGAAGTTTTCCAAAAACTGAAAAGGAATTAAATCAAATTATTTCAACTCAATTACCAAAGTAGGATATGGCCAATTCAAGCAGTCCGGTTAAACAGAGTTATGTGCGAACACAGTCATGAATATGATAAAGATTATGCAGTTCAGATAATTTACTCAGTGACCTACTAAATCACTTTTTGTACTGATGATGCAGCCCACAGATCTCACAGATCATTGTGAAACAGAGGTAGGCTATAGGTTAATGCCATATATCAAAACATTCAAACAACAAAGTCTTGATTTGTGACTTGTGATACATAGAAGGTTGCATGTCTAACGTCTCGATTTGTGATACATGGCAGGTTGCATGTCTAACTTGTTTAAAAGCACATTACAGTTGGTATTTGCTTGATTCTAGACAGCAGTTTTGAGGGCAGTATCTGAAGGCAAGTGAGTTGAACTTTGAGTCTAGTGACACCTACTGGTTTTTTGCTGCCACTTGACTAGTATTGCCATGATTGATATCGATCGACACAGGCCTACTAAACTAGCCTACTTACATTATATCTTCTTTGATAATTCACTCAAGATTTTAGTAATTGGTGGTACAATTCTGTAACTCCTTATCAAACTGGTGTGGTGCCAAGGGCTGTATTATGTGACATCAGATTGACTGTGAAGTGCTACTGTAGGCGCACACAGAGGGACTCTTAACTTGACAAATAGTTTTATCGGAAGTGACGTTGGTTGGCGGTAAGTTAGAAATTGTCTTAAAATATTTCAGCAAAGTTGCAGAGTGTTGCAGTCAGAAATAAACAGAAATGGTTGATCGGGATTTGAAACGCTGGGCCATTAAAGAATTCAACTATCCTTCTAATAAACTGCCACCTGACCGCTGTCTAAGAAAGTGAGTGAAAATACAACGAACACATTCAGCGATAGCATGCTAACGTCGACTCCTCAGCTAAAGTTAAATTAACGCTTGCTACATCGCATTCATGGTTTTGATTGTTGCTTGGTTTTAGGTTTTGCGCTGGTCAACGCAGCTCTATTTGGAAGTATGTCACTCAACATGTGTTTAAAGAGAAGTGAGTAGTTTTTGTTAATTAACGTTAAGTATGAATCCCAAGTCGTGCTTGCTGTGTTTTTATTCGTTTGTTTGTTTTTTCATCACAGAAAAGTTGAAATCAAAAGGAGGAACGTCGATTGGTATCTTTTTCTGAATCTGTCTTAAGGTCCGCAGGTGTAGATCAGTTGAGGTACAGTGTTTATAGTGTATCTTGGCTTTTATGCTCCTTGACTGTTTTATTCTTCAGGTACAAAAGACTGGAGGATGATGAGGTAAGGTGATGGTGCGATGTGATGTTGATCTTTCCATTTAAAAAATGAATGAATGATAAATAAAAAAAAAAAGGAAATAAGAATGAGACAGTTATCCAGTTTTAAACACAGCTTTGGAATGCTAGTGCCGCTCACCACACTTCCTGAGTGCGTTGCTATTCCCCAGCTGAAGAAAGTGGAGTCTCTTCGTAAGCGAGAGATTCAGAAGGAGATCAAGGAGCTGAAGGCTCAAATCCACAAGCAGGACATAAGCCTCAAAGAGGCCGAGGAAGATCTGCAGAGGAACGGTAAGGAGGAGGTCTTGTTTTTAATCGGTGATAATGATCTAGAACCAGATTAATTATCTTATGCAACCAAGGAGCCTTATATACCTTTTACTAAAGCAAGTTGTCATATATTGTATGATTTGAATTAGAGACTTAACCAGAGTTAGTTATAAAAGTTCGAGCGTATTAGAGACCTAAGCAGAGTTTTTTTTTAACAGAAATCGCTAGTAGTGCAACTATTGATATAGTGTCTGTCTACAATCAATGTGCATATATATATGTGTGTGTGTGTGTGTGTACAGAGCGTGCCTGTAGTGTGAGCTGGTCCCATCGTGTGTGTGTGTGTGTGTGTGAACAGAGCGT
This sequence comes from Alosa sapidissima, assembly GCF_018492685.1. Taxonomy (NCBI): domain Eukaryota; kingdom Metazoa; phylum Chordata; class Actinopteri; order Clupeiformes; family Clupeidae; genus Alosa; species Alosa sapidissima. The sequence goes on from NC_055961.1 coordinate 1,701,300, forward strand.
GCCTGTAGTGTGAGCTGGTCCCATCGTGTGTGTGTGAACAGAGCGTGCCTGTAGTGTGAGCTGGGCTCATCATGAGTGTGTGTGTGAACAGAGCGTGCCTGTAGTGTGAGCTGGGCTCATCATGAGTGTGTGTGTGAACAGAGTGTGCCTGTAGTGTGAGCTGGGCTCATCATGAGTGTGTGTGTGTGTGAACAGAGCGTGCCTGTAGTGTGAGCTGGGCTCATCATGAGGAGCGCGGTCGGCGGGAGCTGTTGCTACGGAGTTACCTGCAGCGGTGCGGCGACGTGAGGAGGAGCTTGACCGATGACACCCAGCCAATCAGAGAGCAGAGGCGGGGCCTGGAGGAGCACCTCAGGTAGACCACATACCACGACCCACACACATTCTTTGCACAACCATACACTTCTCAAATACACAACTTGCATGCATCCTGCACACTTAATCAAATGACTAAATACTGACCGTAGCTATTTTTTGTCCCCATCATGTAGCAAGGGAGAAGTGGAGTTGTCTTTTGACCTGTCTGGGGGTGGACATGGTCTTAATGTGGAGCCCCTAGTCATGGTCAGTGTTCCTTCCTTTATCTGATTGGCCCTGTCACTTTGCTTAAAACACATTTACAATATACTTAAACAGCAAAGTCTGTCGAGCATGAAGTATGTCCAGATGGAAGCGGTTTGGGCTGTCGGGGACGTCCTCCCTAATCCTCTGCAGATCATTAAGTCCGCGTGTCTCTCTTGTGTTCGTTTGTGTGTGTGTGTGTGTGTGTGTGTGTGTGTGTGTGTGTGTGTGTGTGTGTGTCCGCGTGTGTGTGTGTCCGCGTGTCTCTCTCTCTGACCCCAGCATGAGGTGAGGAAGCTGTGTGAGGACCGGGTCCGGTATCTCAAGTGTGTGCAAGCCGAGGCCGACGCGGACAACCAGAAGAGCACAGCTGCTGTGTGTGCAGACCAGTGAGTAGCCGCTGCTGTCCTGCCACTGGGTCAGCCTGACTGACACACACACACACACACACACACACACACACACACACAGAGTCCTCTGTTGATAATATTGCTGCAATTCCTCTGTTT
>NC_055961.1:1716971-1804471 GCF_018492685.1 Alosa sapidissima
TCTGCATACGTGGGAGTGTCACCTTACGTCACTGCAGTGTTTCCCATACATTGACTTATGTGTGGCGGCCCACCACAATATCAACACTGACCACCACAATATCAACATTGACCACCACACAATGATTTTTCTGGTTGTACTAAATTGTGTTTAATTCTGGTTAGCATCATAACCACGCTGCGCTAATTTGTTAAAAACTGTTGCATTCAAGTTAATTCTGTAAACATGCCACCACAAATAGAATTAAATTCTGTGGGAAACACTGCACTAAATAAACTTTCTCTCTTAATAAGCAATAAGAACAGATAAATATAATTGTTTTCACAGTATTATTGTCTATAATCATGTATGATACCAATGAATCATTCTTTAGGACATGATAGGAATATTTTAATCATTACTAGCTAGCTAGCTAATGCTAGTTTAAAACGGTATACAAGTGGATGGGAGTAGCTATGGCAATACAGCTATGCGCTAACAAGTGACTAGTAGTTGAAGGACTTCGCTTAAACTTAATATACTATTGCAAGTTCACTTGAGTATAAACTATCCACTTTAACTAATGTCAGTAATGTTATTCATGTTGTCATTTCAAAGAAATTACACTTTTCCGTTTAAAATGTTACCTTAGCTAGGAGGCTAGCTAGCTTGCTAGCAACCGGGCAGTAACTGACAGCAGCATGGTCTGCTATTAAGTTTTTTTTTTTTTGTGCTGTGTTCTGACGCTCTGTTTTCTGACGCTCTGTCTGTCTCTCTCTCTCTCTCTCTCTCTCTCTCTCTCTCTCTCTCTCTCTCTCTCTCTGTCTCTGTGAGTTCATTAATGCTGTGTCTCACTCATGTGTGTCTCACTCATCCCTGTGTGTGCGCGTGCGTGTGTGTGTCGCGTGCGTGCGTGCGTGTTGCAGCCCTGGTGGAGAGGGTGCGTTGTGTGGATGAGGAGCTGCAGAGGGTGGTGCTGCCCCGCGCCACTGAGGCTCTGCAGCTCTGCAACAAGGGCCTGGACAGCTGCACCCAAGTCAGGACGGCCATCAAACACTGGTGCGGTGTACACACACACACACTACACACACTCTACGCACACACACACTCTACACACGCACACACACACTCTACACACGCACACACACACTCTACACACGCACACACACACTCTACACACGCACACACACACTCTACACACGCACACACACACTCTACACACGCACACACACACACTCTACGCACACACACACTCTACACACACGCGCACACACACACGCACACACACACTCTACACGCACACGCTACACACACTCTACGCACACACACACTCTACACACACACTCTGCACACACACACACACACACACACAGCCTGGGGGGGGGTCACTGCATGTGGTTTAGTGACAAACCTGCCTAAATGAATGAGAGCCTCCTAATAGAAGGGTCCTATAGCTTCACTCTTGTAGCAAGAAAAAGGTGTAGGGCTCCTCTCTTAGGAATGCAGTTAAGCATGCAGCCATACCAACGAGCCTGGCTCTCTCACACACACACACACACACACACAGCCTGGCACACACACACACACAGCCTGGCTCACACACACAGATTGGCTCTTTGCCATTTTTGATCAAGCTGCAGGTTTGGTACTAGACCTCCCCACAGGCCTTTATCACTAAAGAACCTCCCCACTGGCCTGAGGTTTATCACTAAAGAACCTCCCCACTGGCCTGGTCTATCACTAAGAACGCTTCTGGACCTCCACACTGACCTGGTCATCAGTCGTCTGGACGGTCATAACTGTTATTTTCATCTCCCATCTGTTTTAAGCTCACTGGGTCTAACTAGTTGTATGTTACAGGAGTTTTATCAATAATAGGCTCACAGACCATTAATTTGGCATGAGTGCAAAGTGTGCTGGATTACTTGTTTGATGATTGACATATTGCTCACATCCGATATTCTGGTGACCAGCCTACTTGTCTGTCTCTTCCTGATTGCTCTTTCCTGATTTCTCTTCCCGATCGCTCTTCTTGATGTGTCCAGGTGGGAGCAGCCTGCCCAGTTTGCGCTGCCGGACATGTGTGTGGAGGGAAAGACCTTCCTGCAGTGGCTCTACAGGTGGAAGAGGGCCACCAAGAAACACGAAGTTTAAACGTGGCATTAAGCAACATGGACCACGATGGCCGATAGGCGTGTCTACGCCTGCATGCTGCAGCACGCGCTGCGGTGGGGTTAGCCAATAGGACGTCACGTAGCACGATGTCCACTACGCATGTGAAATCTGCTGATCTACAGTTTAGAGTTTGTTGTAGCGTTTGTGACTGACCCCAGCTTCTGTGGCTAGATACAGATGATACTTTGGCAACGTCTTTGGCAATGACTTGTCAAAACCTGCCTATCAATTCAAGTGTACTATTGCTTTATTAAAAAAAATAACAGCCTTGCCCCGATTAATACTAATACGAGGAGTTTGCTTAAAGGATGCCTGTCATTTTAGTCATTGTGCAATACATTTAAATAAACATATTTGAAATGATGCATTAATGTTTTTTGTTTTTTTATGTCATGAATCTTAAAATATCTTATGAGTCGTTGCACTTCCAAACCTGTAGGGGGAGACCATCAATTCTCATAGATGTATCCCTCTGGATGCCTGTCAAACTCAAACCATAGATAGACATACGCGGTTTCCAAGTGGCGATGTGACTACTTTCTAGTTCTGCATTCTGCAGTAGGAGACTACTAAAGCAAACTCATGTCTGCGAACACGGCACTGCGGGTCCTTTGCCTTCATGGTTACCGTCAGAATGCGGTCAGCTTCCGAGAGAAAACGGGAGCTTTACGAAAACTGCTGAAGAACCGGGTAGAGCTGGTGTACATCACAGCTCCACTCGAAGTCCCAAGTCAGCTGGACAGTAAGTTTAGTGTTTGTACAGTGCTTTTTCTCTCGTCGCAAAATGTGTGCTTTTGTTTCGGTTATATCACAGTTGACACCATGTTTCCACGAGATGTCTTTCTTATTTATCGTTATCATATCAGCTGATATTAATAACTCAATGCTAACAGTCATTCAAGCCTGGTCGTGGGCAAACATTGTAGAACACCTCGTCTGACAGAAATGCTAAAAAAATAACTGCACTCCTACAAGTGTCGACTATTTTTGGAGGAATTGTTTGTGAGTTGTACACATGCAGGGAATGCATATTTGGACATGAAATAATAGTATTGCACTTCACTGCAGAATCGCAATACTTTGAAATGTATTGTACTGTATACCTTACTGCAAGGTGAGACATTTGATTTGATTATGAAACTTCCTATAAAGTGAAAGTTGTCTTTTGTGTTCTGTGGACAAACATGGTGTCATGATTATCACTAGGCTGCTTTTCCAGTAGGTTTAGGGATATTGTTTTACCACCAGGGGTGTCAGTCACTGACCCTCTTCTCTCTCTTCCAAATACCCCTCTCTCCTTCAAATACCCCTCTCTCTTCCAAATACCCCTCTCTCCTTCAGAGTTGTATACTGTATCTGAAACCCGCACTTGAGTAGAAGTACATTTGATCAGAAATGTACAAGTAATCTATAAGCATTCCACTTAAGTAAAAGCCTTAAAGTATCTATTATTTACAGTACTTAAATATGACAAGTAGCCCACTATAAAACATACTTAAGTACTGAAAGTAAGCTTTGGAGGCCAGGTGGGGTGACAACCCCCCTTCCCTCGCTATGCTTTTAATGAAAAACAAAGCAGTCAGAACTTTGGATAGCCTATTAATGCAGCACTTGAAAACTTGGTGCCTACACTTCATACACAATGTCTTCGAAGCATGAACAAAGGTATGGCTGCCATTCATTCTTCACTGCGGCCTCCTTGTATAGGCCTATAATGAAGTTTATCCAACATGTTTAGAAAGGCAGCTACATCACACTCCATAAACACGCTTTGAAAGCCTAAACAAGTGCTGTTATAGTTTTTCACAATTGCTAAAACACTAAATTCCATTCTCTGAACCAAATTCTGCACTCTCTCCCTCTCTCTCTCTCTCCCTCTCTCTCTCTCTCTCCCTCTCCCTCTCTCTCTCTCTGTCTCCCTCTCTCCCTCTCCCTGCCCCCCCTCCCCGCCTCTCCCTCTCTCTCCGTCTCCCTCTCTCTCCCCCCCCCCCCCTCTCTCTCTCCCCCCCCCCCTCTCCCTCTCACTCTCTCCCTCTCTCTCCGTCTCCCTCTCTCTCCCCCCCCCCTCTCTCTCTCTCTCTCTCTCTCTCTCTCTCCGTCTCCCTCTCCCTGCCCCCCCCCCCCTCTCTCTCTCTCTCCCTCTCACTCTCTCCCTCTCTCTCCGTCTCCCTCTCTCACTCTCCCCCTCCCCCTCTCTCTCCCTCTCTCTCTCCCTCTCTCTCTCTCTCTCTCCCCCCCTCCCCCTCTCTCTCCCTCTCTCTCTCTGTGTAGATGCTCAGGGCTGTGGGCAGGCTGGTGAAGTGACCGCTGAGGCCCTGCGGGGCTGGTGGTTCTCTGATGGTCAGCAGCGCAGCTTCCACGCGGGGCAGGAGTGTGAGGAGAGCGAGGGCCTGGAGGCCAGTGTGGAGGTGGTGCGGGCGGCGGTGCGCGAGCAAGGCCCTTTCGACGGCGTCCTGGGCTTCAGTCAGGGCGCCGCCCTGGTGGCCATGCTGCTGGCGCTGCAGGAGAGCGGTCAGGAGCCCGAGCTCTGCTTCCACTTCGCCATCATCATCTCGGGCTTCCGCAGCGCATGCGCCCAGCACGCACGCTTCTACAGCACCCCCGTCGCCACGCCGACGCTGCACGTGTTCGGGGAGGTGGACGCGGTCATTCCCATCCAGATGAGCCGGGATCTCCTTGCTGTGTTTGAGGAACCCGACGTTCTGACCCACTCAGGAGGACATTTTGTTCCGGCAGCTTCTGCGCACAAATCAGTTTACCTGAACTTCATCCAGAGGTTTCAGAAACAGACCTGAAGTCTTGCTCTTAATACTTATTTTCTCAGGGTCTTCTGTACTGTGGGGTTTTTGACTTGAAATAAAACTGTCGCTGTAATGGCTTGTTGTTTTGACGTCTGGGCTATGTAAGGGATAATGTATAGAACGCCAGTCATTATCGGAAAATAAGTCCCGACAGGGTGTTTCTTCCTGAAGGGACTTATTTTCTGATAATAACCGGCGTTCTATACATTATCCTGCTTGTTATACGGCAACTTGCCAAAGCTCCACACGATTTGACTCTACATTTATTTATTACCTTTTTGTTGTGGCTTTTGCAGAAACAAATAGTTTGCAACAAACGCTGAACTTCAATCAAACATTCTTTAGAACACAGCTGATCAACCGTCTGCTTTCACTTTTGAATGAAGTTCCATTGCAAGAAATGACCGGACTACTTGCAGAGTGATATGAAAGACGTCAATAAGAAGCACAAATCCTGTTGCCACTGATGGCGGTATTATGTTTGCAGCGGTAATTACATGAATATATCTTACCATAGAATGTTGGGAAATCCCATTCAAGTCAGTAGAGCGTTCTAGCATTGTGAAGAGCCATGTAATAATGACCGCTAGATGCACTGCGTGGAAATCAACCCCATATTTGCTTTTGCTGACCTCATGAACCTCATGTTCAGTGTAGCAGTGCACAGTTCTGTGCCACATTTGAGGACGCAATACCAGTTCCAGCCTCATGGAGGCGTGAGTGAATGTGTGTGTGTCTGTGTGTGTGTGTACTACATCACAGGCCATCTGAGAGAGGGAGGGAGAACTCTGTGTACTTTTGTAGCATAAGTATTACGCTTCAAATGATTACCAGATGTGGAGGGAATGTGTTCTTCCCTCTCCACCTCTCCCTCTCTCTCTCTCCACCTCTCCCTCTCTCCCTCTCCACCTCTCCCTCTCTCCACCTCTCCCTCTCTCTCTCCCTCTCTCTCTCTCCACCTCTCCCTCTCTCTCTCTTTCCCTCTCTCTCTCTCTCTCCCTCTCTCTCTCCACCTCTCGCTCTGACTCCATCTCCCCATCATTCCTGTTTTCACTCTCTCTCTCTCTCTCTGACTCTCTCTCTCTCTCTGACTCTCTCTCTCTCTGTCTCTCTCTCCCTCTCTATCTCTCCATCTGTGCTAGTGAAGTGGTTTTTAAAAACATGCTAATTATATCATCACCTATCAGCTACTATGACACATTCCCCAGGTGGTCTGTGTGTGTGTTTACTCTCCTTATTGATAGATGAGCCAATGAACATTCTCTCTCTCACACACACTCACACACGCACTCTTAGTCACACACAGTGAAATGACACATTCTTTCCATATCTTCTTCCCTCCTAACACAAGACTCATTCTCTCCATTTCTCTCTCCATCCCTCCTTCCCTCTCTCCATTTCTCTCTCTCCCTCTCTGCTCTGTCTCACTCACATAAGATATTCCATCCCTCTCTCTCTCCATCCCTCCCTCCCTCTTTCCATCCCTCTCTTTTACAGAACTCTCAGTCTCTCCATGCATCCCTTTAGGATCCCCCCCCCCCACACACACACACACTCCCACCATCTCTCTCACACACACACACACACTCCATCATCCTCTCTCTGACACACACACACACACACACACTCCATCCTCCTCTCTCTGACACACACACACACACTCCATCCTCCTCTCTCTGACACACACACACACACACACACACACTCCATCCTCTCTCTGGCATACACACCTGATGCTTCATCATTGGAGTTTTTCAAAATTGCTTAAACACTAAACTGCTGCCTGAACACATTTATTGAATTCATCCCCCTTTTGGTAAAACCTTAAAGTTTTCACATATAAAACACAATTTGCAGATCTCATCGACTCTTTTTGCAAAGCTCTAAACACATTCTTGTGCAATAAGACACATTTAGATAGATAAATAGATAGATAGATAGATAGATAGATACTTTATTGATCCCCAAGGGGAAATTCATTTTGCATTGTGATGCTCCTGTGATGCATAAGTGTCAAAAGGTAAACACAAATAGAGCTCAGATGTCATACATTAAACACAACGACTCAAGATTTGTCACACTTGTTATAAAATGATGTGACGCAGCCAATATCAGCCAGTTCAGAGTGTGAACAGGTTGCTGAACAGTGCAGGTTCATATCAACAATGGACAGAATCAGTGAGGTATTTAGAGTACTTTGGAGGCTGTAGGCTGCAGAAATGTCTTCAGGTATACAATTTTTCACAATTCCTAAAACACATTTTTTGAAACCTTACACTCTTTTCTCAAAACTGTAAACACAAACGCCCATTCTCAATACTTTACGTTTACTGGATTTACAGTAAATGTTGAATTCACTGTTCAATTGTTTTGTTTTATGCAAACTGCATTTACTGTGTTGTAAACAATGCAAATGTCTCCTGGAGCTTTATGAGATGATCTGAACACTGTGTTTTCCATCTGTTGATGTAGCGTCTAATGACTGCTCAGTAGTGTTTTCATTCTGACTGCTTTATGAGATGATCTGAACACAGTGTTTGGTTTTGAGCACAGCTACTACAGCTGTTTTGAGGCGATTGTTCAGTTTTGCAGAGGTTATCAGGTTTTGGGAATGTTGTTTGAGATTTGGGATTTGTGTTTACAGTTTTAAGATAAGGGTGGAAGGTTTCAGAAAATGTGTTTTAGCTATTGTGAAAACCTGTAAGTAAGATTATGTCTGAATAGGAATCCTGTTTAGTTGTAAGTGATAAATAAATAAATGGAATTCATGTAGACACACAGCGCGCAGACATTCCGATCATTCCACCCTCCCGCACCAGTCCATCCCACAGGAGCACTTGAAGTTGTTCAGCTGTAATGCAAAACATCTAGTATCTTTCTGTTGCTTTTGTTTGATTGACCGATGTGTATGAAATATAGTATTGTATTGAGATTCATATGTATAAAATGTGTGTGGGGAACCTATATTCCCCTCTGCCAGTAAGTCTGAGTGCAGGGCTGTGACTGTGTGTGTGTGTGTGTGTGTGTGTGTGTGTGTGCCAGTAAGTCTGAGTGCAGGGCTGTGACTGTGTGTGTGTGTGTGTGTGCCAGTAAGTCTGAGTGCAGGGCGGTGACTGTGTGTGTGTGTGTGTGTGTGTGCCAGTAAGTCTGAGTGCAGGGCTGTGACTGTTTCACTTAGGAATCCGGCCTCTTGCGCAACTACAGGACAAACACACAAACCAGACAGAAATGGAAGAGAGAGTGTGTGTGTGTGTGTGTGTGAGGGGGGGGGGGCAGGGTGTGTGTGGTGTGTGTGTAGGTGGGGGAGCAAGGTGTGTGTGTGTGTGTGTATGGGGTTATGGAGAGGTCTAATCCAGCATAGACAGAACATGGTGTGTGAATGTATAAGTATATATACTCTTTTGATCCCGTGAGGGAAATTTGGTCTCTGCATTTATCCCAATCCGTGAATTAGTTAAACACACATAGCACACAGTGAACACACAGTGAGGTGAAGCACACACTAATCCTGATGCAGTGAGCTGCCTGCTACAGTGGCGCTCGGGAAGCAGTGAGGGGTTAGGTGCACTTCAGCCATTCCTACTGGTCGGGGTTCGAACCGGCAACCCTCCGGTTACAAGACCCACACATGCATGCACACACACACACACATACACACACATACACGCACGCACGCACACGCACGCACACACACACACACACACACACATACACACACACAAACACACATACACACACACACACACATACACCCCCCCCCCACACACACACACACACACTACAGTATTCAAACGCAGTATTCAAACCCACACATGCTCACACACACACATACACCCACACACATACACCCCCCTCCCCCCCCCCCCACACACACTACAGTATTCAAACCCACACATGCACACACACACACACATACACACACACATACACCCACACACACACACACACACACACACATACACCCCCCCCCCCCCTTCCACACACACTACAGTATTCAAACGCACACATGCTCTCAGCGTGTTCCCTGTGAGGTGGGGGCGGGGCAGGGTGTGGGAGGGGCTGTTTACGCTGCACTAACGCTGCAGACCGCTGCTGGACCTGTCAATCAACATGAGCTGCTCTGGGAGTCCGGCGCTCTGGGCAGACGAGAGGAGAGCTGATGTGCACTGGACATGGAACATGCCTATGAGGGGATGAGCTCAACTTCCTGTTTACTAGCGGTGTCTTATTTCCCATGTGGCACGGACTCTTTGTCATGTAGGAATGATTGTTTGTGCTGAGCAGTGTTCCTGTGATTTGACTCTGGTGTGAGCAGGTAGGACTGGTTTCAGTACTTTATGTGAGAGTGTTGTGTGTGTGTGAGAGTGTTGTGTGTGTGAGAGAGAGTGTTGTGTGTGTGTGAGAGTGTGTTGTTTGTGTGTGTGAGAGAGAGTGTGTTGTGTGTGTGTGAGAGTGTGTTGTGTGTGTGTGTGAGAGTGTGTTGTGTGTGTGTGTGAGAGTGTTGTGTGTGTGTGAGAGTGTTGTGTGTGTGTGAGAGAGTGTTGTGTGTGTGTGTGTGTGAGTGCTGTGTGTGTGTGTGAGAGTGTTGTGTGTGTGTGAGAGAGTGTTGTGTGTGAGAGAGAGTGTGTGTGTGTGAGAGTGTTGTGTGTGAGAGAGAGTGTGTGTGTGTGAGAGTGTTGTGTGTGTGTGTGAGAGTGTTGTGTGTGTGAGAGAGTGTTGTGTGTGTGGGAGAGAGAGTGTTGTGTGTGTGTGAGAGTGTTGTGTGTGTGAGAGAGAGTGTTGTGTGTGTGAGAGAGTGTTGTGTGTGTGTGAGAGTGTTGTGTGTGTGAGAGAGTGTTGTGTGTGTGTGAGAGTGTTGTGTGTGTGAGAGAGTGTTATGTGTGTGAGTGTTGTGTGTGTGTGAGAGTGTTGTGTGTGTGTGAGAGAGTGTTGTGTGTGAGAGAGAGTGTGTGTGTGTGAGAGTGTTGTGTGTGTGTGTGTGTGAGAGTGTTGTGTGTGTGAGAGAGTGTTGTGTGTGTGGGAGAGAGAGTGTTGTGTGTGTGTGAGAGTGTTGTGTGTGTGAGAGAGAGTGTTGTGTGTGTGAGAGAGTGTTGTGTGTGTGAGAGAGTGTTGTGTGTGTGTGAGAGTGTTGTGTGTGTGAGAGAGTGTTATGTGTGTGAGTGTTGTGTGTGTGAGAGTGTTGTGTGTATGAGAGTGTTGTGTGTGTCAGAGTGTTGTGTGTGTGAGAAAGTGTTGTGTGTGAGAGAGTGTTGTGTGTGTGAGAGAGTGTTGTGTGTGTGAGAGTGTTGTGTGTGAGAGAGTGTGTTGTGTGTGTGTGAGAGTGTTGTGTGTGTATGTGAGAGTGTTGTGTGTGTGTGTGTGAGAGTGTGTTGTTTGTGTGTGAGAGAGTGTTGTGTGTTTGAGAGAGAGTGTGTTGTGTGTGTGTGAGAGTGTTGTGTGTGTGTGTGTGAGAGTGTTGTGTGTGTGTGTGTGAGAGTGTTGTGTGTGTGGGAGAGAGAGTGTTGTGTGTGTGTGAGAGTGTTGTGTGTGTCAGAGAGAGTGTTGTGTGTGTGTGAGAGTGTTGTGTGTGTGTGAGAGTGTTGTGTGTGTCAGAGAGAGTGTTGTGTGTGTGTGAGAGTGTTGTGTGTGTGTGTGAGAGTGTTGTGTGTGTGTGAGTGTTGTGTGTGTGTGTGAGAGTGTTGTGTGTGTGTGTGTGTGTGAGTGCTGTGTGTGTGTGTGAGAGTGTTGTGTGTGTGTGAAAGAGTGTGTTGTGTGTGTGAGAGAGAGTGTGTGTGTGTGAGAGTGTTGTGTGTGTGTGTGTGTGTGAGAGTGTTGTGTGTGTGTGTGTGTGAGAGTGTTGTGTGTGTGTGTGTGAGAGAGTGTTGTGTGTGTGAGAGTGTTGTGTGTGTGAGAGAGTGTTGTGTGTGTGTGAGAGTGTTGTGTGTATGAGAGAGTGTTATGTGTGTGAGTGTTGTGTGTGTGTGAGAGTGTTGTGTGTGTGAGAAAGTGTTGTGTGTGAGAGAGTGTTGTGTGTGTGAGAGAGTGTTGTGTGTGTGTGAGAGTGTTGTGTGTGTGAGAGAGTGTTGTGTGTGTGAGAGTGTTGTGTGTGTGAGAGTGTTGTGTGTGTGAGAGAATGTTGTGTGTGTGAGAGTGTTGTGTGTGTGTGAGAGTGTTGTGTGTGTGAGAGAGTGTTGTGTGTGTGAGAGTGTTATGTGTGTGAGAGTGTTGTGTGTGTGAGAAAGTGTTGTGTGTGAGAGAGTGTTGTGTGTGTGAGAGAGTGTTGTGTGTGTGTGAGAGTGTTGTGTGTGTGAGAGAGTGTTGTGTGTGTGAGAGTGCTGTGTGTGTGAGAGTGCACATGCGGTTGTTTACTTCATCGTGTCAGGTGCAGGAGTCTGTAGTTGTGTGTGTGTGAGAGTGTTGTGTGTGTGTCAGGTGCAGGAATCTGTAGTTGTGTGTGTGTGAGAGTGTTGTGTGTGTGTCAGGTGCAGGAGTCTGTAGTTGTGTGTGTGTGAGAGTGTTGTGTGTGTGTCAGGTGCAGGAGTCTGTAGTTGTGTGTGTGTGAGAGTGTTGTGTGTGTGTCAGGTGCAGGAGTCTGTAGTTGTGTGTGTGTGAGAGTGTTGTGTGTGTGTCAGGTGCAGGAGTCTGTAGTTGTGTGTAAACCACGTCAGCAGTGTTGGTGATGCCCTTGTGTGTGTGGGGTGTGAAACGTGGCAGTCTCAGGAACATGACGCCAACGTTGGGCTTCCTCCAGAACGCGTTGGGGTTCCTCCAGAACACGTTGGGCTTCCTCCAGAACGCGTTGGGGTTCCTCCAGAACGCGTTGGGGTTCTTCCAGAACACGCACTGTGCTGTGTGGCCCCCGTTACTCTCTCTCACATGACTACTCAGTTTACAGTCCAGACAGAGTGGACATGGAGAACATGATGCTGCACTGAGAGAGGGAGGGAGAGAGGGAGGGAGAGAGGGAGGGAGAGAGGGAGGGAGGGAGAGAGAGGGAGAGAGGGAGGGAGGGAGAGGGAGGGAGAGAGGGAGGGAGGGAGGGAGAGAGGGAGAGAGGGAGGGAGAGAGAGAGGGAGGGAGAGAGAGGGAGAGAGGGAGGGAGGGAGAGGGAGGGAGAGAGAGAGGGAGGGAGGGAGGGAGGGAGAGAGAGAGGGAGAGAGGGAGAGAGGGAGGGAGAGAGAGAGGGAGGGAGAGAGGGAGGGAGAGATAGAGGGAGGGAGAGAGAGAATTAGTGAGAGAGAGGGAGAGAGAGGGAGTGAGAGAGAGGGAGAGAGAGAATTAGTGAGAGAGTGAGAGAGAGGGAGAGAGTGTTAGTGAGAGATTGTTAGTGAGAGAGTGGGAGAGAGAGAGGGAGGGAGTTTTAATGGGAGAGAGGGAGTGAGAGAGAGAGAGTGTCAGTGAGAGAGGGAGAGAGAGTGTGTGGAGGAGGAAGAGTGAAGGAGAGAGGCAGGGAGAGGGAGGAGGAGAGGGAGGCCCTTGGGCTCTGTGTGTGTGTGTGTGTGGTGAACGTGGTGTGTGTGTGTGGTGAACGTGGTGTGTGTGTGGTAAACGTGGTGTGTGAGGCCCTTGGGCTCTGTGTGTGTGTGGTGAACGTGGTGTGTGTGTGTGATGAACGTGGTGTGTGAGGCCCTTGGGCTCTGTGTGTGTGTGTGGTGAACGTGGTGTGTGTGTGTGGTGAACGTGGTGTGTGTGTGTGTATGTGTGGTGAACGTGGTGTGTGTGTGTGTGTGTGTGGTGAACGTGGTGTGTGTGTGTGTGTGGTGAACGTGGTGTGTGTGTGTGTGTGTGGTGAATGTGGTGTGTGTGTGTGTGTGTGTGTGTGTGTGTGTGTGTGTGTGTGGTGAACGTGGTGTGTGTGTGTGTGTATGTGTGTGTGGTGAATGTGGTGTGTGTGTGTGTGGTGAACGTGGTGTGTGTGTGTGTGTGTGGTGAACGTGGTGTGTGTGTGTGTGGTGAACGTGGTGTGTGTGTGTGTGTGTGTGTGGTGAACGTGGTGTGTGTGTGTGTGTGTGTGGTGAACGTGGTGTGTGTGATAGAGTTACGAGCTGATGGCAGCTAACTGGCACACAACACACAGAGGGGGACAGGGGAGGAGAGGAGGAGAGGAGGAGAGGAGGAGAGGAGGAGAGGAGAAGGAGAGGAGAGGAGGAGGAGAGATGGAGAGGAGGAAGAGGAGAGGAGGAGGAGGAGGAGGAGAAGGAGAGGAGGAAGAGGAGAGGAGGAGGAGGAGAGGAGGAGGAGGAGGAGGAGGAGGAGAAGGAGAGGAGGAAGAGGAGAGGAGGAGGAGGAGGAGGAGGAGGAGAAGGAGAGGAGGAAGAGGAGAGGAGGAGGAGGAGAGGAGAGATGGAGAGGAGAGATGGAGAGGAGAGATGGAGAGGAGGAGTAGGAGGAGAGGAGGAGGAGAAGGAGGAGAAGGAGGAGAAGGAGAGGAGGATGAGGAGGAGGAGGAGATGGAGGAGAGTGTGTCAGGAGTTGCTTAATATCCTTGAGAGCCAACAGGCCTTAGAGGTTTATGGGTTTCCTGTTTATCTGGACATTGTGTTCTGCAATGAAGGCTGAAGGCTGAAGGCTGAAGGCATGGTTCATATTCTCCCTTCTTCCTCTCTCTCTCTCTCTCCCTCACTCTCTAGTTGTTCCTCCTCTCTCTCTCTCTCTCTGTCTGCATCTCCATACACATACTGTGTGTGTGTGTGTGTGTGTGTGTGTGTGTCTCCCTACTCTGTGTGTGTGTATGTGTCGCTCTACTGTGTGTGTGTGTGTGTGTGTCTCCCTGCTCTGTGTGTGTGTGTGTGTGTGTGTCTCCCTGCTCTGTGTGTGTGTATGTGTCGCTCTACTGTGTGTGTGTGTGTGTCTCCCTGCTCTGTGTGTGTGTGTCTCCCTGCTCTGCTCTGTGTGTGTGTGTGTGTCTCCCTGCTCTGTGTGTGTGTGTGTGTATGTGTCGCTCTACTGTGTGTGTGTGTGTGTCCCTGCTCTGTGTGTGTGTGAGAGAGAGACAGAGAGTGTGTGTGTGTCTGTGTGTGTGTGTGTGTGTGTGTGTGAGTGAGTGTGTGTGTCTCCCTGCTCTGTGTGTGTGTATGTGTCGCTGTACTGTGTGTGTGTGTGTGTGTGTGTGTGTGTGTGTGGTGGAGAGAGGTTGTATGTGTGTGTTTGTGGTGAGGGTGGTTGAGCATAATTGGGTAACTTTAGGTGTGTATATATATACACATGCATGTGTATATGTTCTGTGTGTGTGTGTGTGTGTATGAGAGAGAGACAGAGTGTGTGTGTGTGTATGTGTGTGTGTGTGTGTTTAAAGTCCCTGTGCGCTTCACCATGAACAGTAAGAGTTTATGTGCTGTGATGTGTGTGCTATGTGCCGGCACATGAACTCTTGCAGTGCAGGGAGGAGACGTCCTGAGGGAGTGTGTGTGTGTGTGTGTGTGTGTGTGTGTGTTGGAGAGAAGGAGGGAAATCTCTATTGCGGTGGATTTAGTTTTTTTTTTTTTTCATCATTAATTGTCATCAAATGACTTGATAAGCCCTTAATTATTTCAATTGACTGTAAATGTGTCTTTTCTGTAGGATTGCATGTGTTACTGTGTGAGTGAGACCATCTAAGGGAAAGTAACGTTGTAAATCTTTACTGACCTCTAGATGGCAGCACAAGCTTTCAGATTATCAGGAAACGTACCGGGACTGAGACACAGGAGCACATCGATTCTGCTGGTGTGTGTGTGTGTGTGTGTGTGTGTGTGTGTGTGTGTGTGTGTGTGTGTGTGTGTCTGTCTTCATACTTCACATACATCACCCTTGTTCACTCCTGTGTCGACTGGCCTGCTGCCCAGTTTGGTGTCCATCCCCCCCCCCCCCTCTCCCCTCCCCACAGGCCCAGAGGAGACTCAGACTGAGAGGGAAGGTGCTTATTGACCCTGACCCCTGACCTCTGACCCCAGAGGCCTCTGCAACCAAGACACCTGACCACAGGCCGGATTGGGTCTCCCAAAAGCATTGATGCAATAGACCAGTGTCACTGAACGAGAGTTAAAGCCTGTGGGATGACCTGGCCTGGCCTGACTGCTTAGAGTCACAGAACAGTAACTGCTGACCATTGGATGACCATCCTACATTTTACATTCTACATTCTAAACGGCCTTTTTTGTGAGGCCACTCTATCAAATCAGTAGCCTAGAATGTAGGCTTTTCTAGGGCTAGATGTTGAAGATGAACAGCCTTGCATCCTCTGGTGTTTTTTCTAGAGTAACAGTCATAAACGCTAGGTCAAATTCAAGACTTTTTTCCTCAGTAATTCCATGTTGGTGGAATGAGTTGCCCAGTGCTCCCCATTCCTGTGATAGTTTTGGGTCTTTCAAGAGGGCTCTATAGGCATATCTGTTCAACATGCACTTTTGCAGTTTATTAAGCGGTTCTTATGTGTTATGGTTTGTTTATTATAGTATTTGTTTATTTTCCTTAGGCTTTTGATTGAATTGCCATTTTTGTTTATTATTTTGTTATTCTCCTTAATGTAGTCTTGCCAACTTTTTAAATTATTTACTGTTAAATGTAACTATTGTATTGTTGTTATTTGTATGTCGCTTTGGACAAAAGCGTCTGCTAAATCCCATAACCATGACCAAATCATACCATACCATGACGTTACCATACCCATTTCATATCATACCCATACCCATATCATACGCATATCATAACCATACCCATAGACACTATATGGCCCCATGTGTGCTCACAGACACTATATGGGCCCGTGAGTGCTCACAGACACTATATGGACACATGTCTATGCTATGGACCCGTGTGTGTTCACAGACACTATATGGACCCATGTGTGCTCACAGACACTATATGGACCCGTGTGTGCTCACAGACACTACTATGCTATGGACCCGTGTGTGCTCACAGACACTACTATGCTATGGACCCGTGTGTGCTCACAGACACTATATGGACCCGTGTGTGCTCACAGACACTATATGGGCCCGTTTGTGCTCACAGACACTATATGGGCCCGTGTGTGCTCACAGACACTATATGGACCCGTGTGTGCTCACAGACACTACTATGCTATGGACCCGTGTGTGCTCACAGACACTACTATGCTATGGACCCGTGTGTGCTCACAGACACTATGCTATGGGTCCGTGTGTGCTCACAGACACTACTATGCTATGGACCCGTGTGTGCTCACAGACACTACTATGCTATTGGCCCGTGTGTGCTCACAGACACTATGCTATGGGCCTGTGTGTGCTCACAGACACTACTATGCTATGGCCCTGTGTGTGCTCACAGACACTATATGGGCCCGTGTGTGCTCACAGACACTATATGGGCCCCTGTGTGCTCACAGACACTAAAGTCAAAGTCAGCTTTATTGTCAATTTCTTCACATGTTCCAGACATACAAAGAGATCGAACTATGCTATGGACCCGTGTGTGCTCACAGACATTACTATGCTATGGGCCCGTGTGTGCTCACAGACACTATATGGGCCCGTGTGTGCTCACAGACACTATATGGGCCCATGTGTGCTCACAGACACTATGCTATGGACCCGTGTGTGCTCGCTACTCCAGTGCAATGCTATGGCCCATGGTGTCAGCTTCATGACCTGATTTCAGCCCCTTCTCAACATGCCGTTGTGACAAACTCACATTCAATCATTGGAAAGGTACAAATGGAACATTATGAGACCAGTTTGGTTGCACTTTACACTTTACTTGACAGTATCGACATAAGAATGACATGACACTGTCATGAATGTGTAAAAAACAAGTCATAAACGTTTATGACATAACACTTCTGTTATTAAGTGACATTTGTTTTTTGTCATAACAAGTTAGGGTTAAGATTCGGTTTAGGGTCAGAGTCAGGGTTAGGATTAGAGGTTAGGATTAGGGTTAGGGTTCATGTGTCATGACAGTGTCATATGTTCATGACTGTGTCATGTCACTCTTATGTCGATACTGTCAAGTAAAGTGTTATTTATCTTTTATCTATGCTCATCTAAGACCTGGCATGAAAGCATTTAAGATGTGCAAGTATTTTATTGCAGGGATTTTAAACATTCTCTGTTCTGAAATAACACATGAACTCACATCAGAATGGATGCAATTAGAGTTATTTATTAAAAGGATACACCTGTGCACATTTACAAATTTGTCAATCAAAAGACTTGATTTGATACATGATTTGTGCATATTTGAACATAATTTAAAGTGTCCCTATACACGTGCAGGTTAAAGTGTTAAAGTGTCCCTATACACGTGCAGGTTAAAGTGTTTTTGTCTCTTAGTTCATTGCCACACTTGGGCTCTCAGCACTAACCAAGCATACAGCAGACATGAGAACTGTAGAGGCAACACAAGGTTTGTAAGATGAGGAGTTGATTTATATATACAGAGGCAACGCAAGGTATGGAAGAGTTAATCTCTTCTGCTTCAACTAACTTTCCTCTCCTGGAAGGATTACTTGTTAGGATTGAAAATGCACTAGATGTTCACCCCAAAGATGGCTATGAATTCCTAAAGGCTCACTGATGTTTAGGGTGAACAGAGATTAATCAGGTTTGTTCATCAGAAAGACTCCTCATGTTTCCTTGAGTGCTTTTCAGCGTCACAGGGCCAAAAAACCTCTTACTGAGGGAACTGGATTCATTATGACTCTAGACTACTGCTCCTGATGAGAGAACTCTGAGCCACAGGCGTCCATCAGAGCTCTTGGCTGTGACACCAAGTCAAGAGACTTCATGCGTCCTCTATTGGATGCCACTGTGGAAGTGAAAAGGCCTGTCAAAGTTAAACAAAGTCATTTGGAGTTCTAGAAGGTAGAAGTTGGAGTCATTTGGAGTTCTTTTCACTTCAGATTTATTTTGCTCTCAGTTCATTTTTTCCCCCGATCTACAAAAAGCAAACTTGTTCTGAGGGGGGATAGGGGTTAGAGACATTTAATGAGTCAAAAGAGACGAGAGAATGCTGTTCTGAGGGGGGATAGCCGCCTCTCTCTCATGACCTACTTCCAGCAGCGTCAGCTGATGCCGCATCTTCTGCGTTCCCACCGTGGGATTCCCATGGGACACTCCTCTCCCTGTGCCTTTGGACTTCCACCTCTCAGCTGGGCCACCACTGTGTCCGTGGCAACCGCCCCCCTGACGACCATGGCTGTAGACTGTTACCACGTGCTGTCGGTACAGTAACAATCTAAAGCCACGGTCACCATGGAGACAGCGGTGAAAGAGGAGGAGAGGGAGTTGGCATGGCAACTGGACACAGGCAGGGCTCTGATTGGCTGCTGAGAGCTGAGACCAGGCCCTCTAGCTCAGGGATCCCCCAATGCAGCGCAGAGACGGAGGAACACACTGTCCTCCCCTCCCACTACAGCTGCTCGTGACTGCGTCAGCGGGGATGGGGTGGGGGGTGGGTGGTGGGAGTGGGTGGATGATCATGTGTGTGTGTGTGTGTGTGTGTGGGAGTGGGTGGATGATCGTGTGTGTGTGTGTGTGTGTGTGGGAGTGGGAGTGGGTGGATGATCGTGTGTGTGTGTGTGTGGGAGTGGGTGGATGATCGTGTGTGTGTGTGTGGGAGTGGGTGGATGATTGTGTGTGTGTGTGTGTGGGAGAGGGTGGATGATCGTGTGCTAGAGTATGAGAGTGAGCAGAGGGTGTGTGTGTGTGTGTGTGTGTGTTGAGGTGGTAGAAATGTGGGTGTACGTTTACATTATGCTCTATGTTCTTGGGAATTTCAATTTTGCCGCCTGCTTCAGTGTCATATTACACACACACACACACACACACATACATATTTACACACACACACACACAGACACACACACACATAAATATTCACACACACACACACAGTTGTAAGACTACTTGTAGTATAACAGGTGTAATTTTGTCTTGGGGGGCACAGAATAAAGGCTAATGGGGTATCAGACCTGTAGAACTCTCAGGGGTAATAGGGTAGTGTAGAACTCTCAGGGGTAATAGGGTAGTGTGAGTAACACATCACACCTGTAGAACTCTCAGTTTTGCTGTAGTTTTCTGTAGAACTCTCAGTTTTGCTGTCGTTTTCTGTAGAACTCTCAGTTTTGCTGTAGTTTTTTATGTTGCAGCTGGGTTTGCTTCTTCCTCCTCTCTCGGACAGCAGATCTCTGACCGGGCAGCGGTGGAGCTCAGGCCAGACTTCAGTAGCCATGACTGTAGACTGTTACTGAGCCGCAGGAGTGTGTAAGCAGTAAGCAGTCTAGAGCCAAGGTCCTGACGTGCTGGCCAGCACTGGGCTTTGGGAGTGTGTCCTGACGTGCTGGACTGGGCTTTGGGAGTGTGTAAGTAGTAAAGGTCCTGACGTGCTGGACTGGGCTTTGGGAGTGTGTATTGCTGGCTATCACTTGGCTGGCTTTGCTGTTAGAGCCTGGCAGTCAAACAGCAGACTATTTCAGACGTCTGATTACAGGCCACCTCGAACTTGTCAATCTCTCTAAGGCAGCATTCAGACAGCAAATACTGTGGCAATCTCTCTAAGGCAGCATTCAGACGGCAAATATTTTGGGGTGTAAGAGAAATTGGAAAAGGGCAGCTGGACATTCATTCATGAATGCAACTGATGCTTGGGAGGAGAATGTTAAAAAGGGAAAAAAGCTGAAAAGACGTTTCAAGTTTCCAAGTTTTGTTAAGTCCATTTGGTTCAGCTGACCTATGTGTGGGTGCTCCAGTAACTACTGGCAAGATCTGGACTATTGGAGGAATTCCACATGTACGGAATGGCTCATTGTAGCGCGTTATCAGCTCTTACACGATCCTATTGCATTCACAGAAGAGAGCGGGAGATGAGCGAAATGGTTTATTTCAGTTCTAATGTGTTTGTCGCTCTCGCCCTTTGCCCGGACGACTGAGCTCTCACGGACAAGCCAGCGCGTGCCACTGCGCCTGCACAGGACTATTGTTCAGCACCGCGACGCACGTGACAGCAGCCATTATCTCAGTCAGTGGTCTGTCGCTGTCCGTGGTACTGAAATGTGAGATTCCGCTTCGATGGCTATCGGTTTGCTAATACGGCTGTGAAATATCGATGTCGATACATCAAGACTAAATTATGTGGCATTTAAGTGTGTGGCAGAATTGGCGGAGCAGTCTATCTTAGTGTCCCGTAAATTCACAGTCTAAAGGTTTTCTATCCGTGGATCCGACCGAAGATAATAATATATGCTATGTGATTACAATCTCTAAACAAAAATGTCAATTTCTTGAGGTATCTCAACCGACCTAATGATAATACGTTTAGTGGATACGTGTGTTATACCACAGTCTATGCCACAAATATAGGCTACATTTCTCTTAAAAACGTTCATTCAAAAGCTAATAATGATCTCTCTCTGTGCACCATTTTACAGTTAACCGAATGCAATCAGGTGAAAACGCATTGAACATAAAAAACAATACCACTTAAGATAACTACACTTCATTATCATAGTAAGCGCGTTACGAAGAGAGAGAACTGCTTTGCGATTATAGGCTCACGGAGTGTGTCTTTGTATGTGCGCTCGCGCGCGTCGAGATGTGTGCGTGTGTGTTCTGAGCACGCGCTGTCTCTTTAAAGGGTTACAGTAGGTGACTGCGAATCATCTGCAAAGTGCGCAAGAGTGACGCAGAACTGACTTCAGCAACTGAAAACACGTCACAGAATTCATGCAGGAAAAGGGTAAACGGAAATGATTGGGCGCAAAGGAAATTGTACATCCAGTGGGGAAGGCCAGGCAAGGCAAATAGAGTCGCTGCAGTGAAAATGCCATAATTACACCTATGAATAGAGTCATGTTGTGGATCCAGCGGTGGTGTGTTTGAGTATTATGGTGGTGATGGTGGGGGGTGGACACCAACCGGAACAAAATTGGGGGGGGGGGGGGGGGGGGTCGTCCCCACCGGAAGCCTCCAGGCTGTGCTCTATGACGAGAATAGTAAAACCGTGTTATCCTTAGGTGGGACCCTCGCGCATACAAGGAAAATGCAGGTCTCTAGATCCGCAATTCAGCCCTGGCCTGTCTTAGCGTTTCTCGGTTAGGTCAACATTTTGTTAGTTTTTAAAATAGCTTTTCAATATTGTTTGACTATTTTCAGAGGTAGGGCATTCTCCATCGTGATCATTCCCCAAAACACATACATGCTGTTGGAATTATGTGTCATCGTCTAACTTCGGTTGAAACGTGTGCAAGTTTGGTTACCACTAACTACAGATTGTCATAGCCGTTCTTCAAACCTTGACCATAGACTAGCGTAACACCGTCTGAATACAGTAATCGTCTTCCATCGTCCAATCGTCCAATCGTCGGCATGAAATTGCTCGTAAAGGGTACATGACCCATCCGATTGCCTTGGTTTAGTCAAAGAAGTCACGCCACACACATGTAAAAAAGTGAGTCATGCAGCAACTTTCAGTTCTCCCGCAATCTACCTGTCTCTCTGTTGGATCTACACACCCTGGTTCAAGTAACATGCTTGTTTCAATGACTTCACGTCATCCAGAAAATTCAAATAAACACATTAAGTCTACAATCTTACACACAAACAGGCTACTCTAGTTCCGTGAAGCCACGAAGCAGTAAAATTAACTCACCAGTCAATGGTCTCGATCGAAATGCTCTTCCACAGATGACAGTGACAGTTTCTTCATCTTGCTTGTGAAACGTTCGCACTTCAACTTGTCAAGTTCTAAGAAATAAAGTTTCTTTAAACCGTCTGAAGGCTGCAGCGTTAATACAAGACAGTCACAGTCTCTTCGCGCCGTTATGACCCTTCTCTCACAGAAAACTCGCGATTCTCAACCGTTCTTACAAGCCACCGTGCGCTTTTTATAGAGCTGGTATAGTACTAGTAAGCCGTGAAGGGGAGGGGGGTTCATTCACTAAAAAGCATCACCTACACATCCACGCGTACGCATGACGTCATTGACGGAATGTTGTCAACGGGATTGCTATTTATAAAGACGGCTCCTGGCGAAGAGAGGAGGGAAGTCGGCCGGTGGTGAGGCGATGTCTCTCATGTTGTCCAATAAGGTGACGGTGATATTTTGTTAATCCCGCTGCTTAATAAAAGCAAAGGAGAGTTTGCGTTTACATTTGGTGATTCTAAATTCATCTGCAGTATATTTAGTAGCCGAAACGAGCAGAAATGAGAGTACAGATAGCATATAGACTGTACGACTCAGACATACAGCTTTCCGGACCTAAAATGATTCTCCTACGAAGAGAACTTTTCTTTTTGTTACAGCTTTCCCTTAGCAAGCATGAACGACTTTCTTCCGGGATTCATGTTATTGCATTCCCACTCAAGTTAATGCGTTAGGCTACTATCCAGGTTTTTATTCAAATAAAGATTCGAATACTCTGTTGAGCTTTTAAATCACTATCCTCAATGTTATTCCCAGCGTTTTTCAGAAACCATTGAATCTCTTAAAACCAACCGGTAGCCCTATAGTAACTGCAAAATTGTTTTAATTAAACAATATCTTCATGCGCCTCAGAAGTGAGCGTCTGAAGTGAAGAAGCCGATTTGAATCGTCGATTTGGGGGACTCCGATGGCATCTAGTGCGTAGCAGCAGCGCGTCAGGGAAGCGTTTGCGCGGGAGGTCGGAGTCCCACTGATGCAGCATGCGCGGTGGGCGTTTGGTGATAGTGGAATGGAATATACCTATCGCTTCCGCCGGCAAACTCACGTTCCTTCTCTGACATTTCGGTCTCACGTGTATTCTCTTTCTCGAAGCTCACCCCCCAACTCCCTCCTTCATTCACACCCACGGTCGCACCTGCCCACCCAACTTGTCATGAACGTACACCCACCCAGAACCCGCCCCACACACACACACCACACACAAGTATAGTTGAACAAATTGCCTGCAGCTTGAACTGCTTCATTCCACGTAGCCTACAGTCTTACCACTCATTCTTATGCAGACATAGGTTTGCAGTAGAATACATACACAAACTCATGGACAAGCAGGCATGCAGCAGGTCTTCACCATATCATTCAATGCTTATAATACTCAGTTCTTCAGGGTATAAGTAACAATGTCTCCGCCATATGTGGCGGCTGTCAATAATAGCAGAGATGGCACTGTACTCTGCAAGCTGTTTAGCGCTCCCTTTGGCCATCCCAAGTAGTTGCAGCCCTCTTACTACCAACCTGTGTGTGTGTCCTAAGCTACCAAGTATGAACACAAGTAGTCTGCACCTATAGCCTACCTCTGAGATGGTGTTTAGGAGTGGACACACACACACCTATAGCCTAGCTCTGAGATGGTGTTTAGGAGTGGACACACACACACACCTATAGCCTAGCTCTGAGATGGTGTTTAGGAGTGGTTGGTATTTAACTACCTTGGTGCAGAAAGCCTTCTCCATGCTAGAATCAAAGGTGCAGCCTACCTCCAACATGAGCGCCTCATTGATAATAACAACATCTGGTGTATTGGCAACCAGGTGTAGGAAAGGACTAGGGTTACTATAACTATAAGTAACTATACATACTCTTTTGATCCCGTGAGGGAAATTTGGTCTCTGCATTTATCCCAATCCGTGAATTAGTGAAACACACTCTGAAGTGTGAAGCACACACTAATCCCGGCGCAGTGAGCTGCCTGCAACAACAGCGGGGCTCGGGCAGCAGTGAGGGGTTAGGTGCCTTGCTCAAGGGCTCTTCAGCCGTGCCTACTGGTCGGGGTTAGGTGCCTTGCTCAAGGGCACTTCAGCCGTGCCTACTGGTCGGGGTTAGGTGCCTTGCTCAAGGGCACTTCAGCCGTGCCTACTGGTCGGGGGTTCGAACCGGCAACCCTCCGGTTAACTGGTTAACAAGTCCAAAGTGCTAACCAGTAGGCCACGGCCCCTCAAATTACTACTGCAGTGCTGAAACATGGATGTATTTTCATGAGGATATTTGTACAATCTTACTGTGGCTGGAAAATGGTTTGATATGTCTTTCACTATGAGGTCTACTATTCTGTCATGACGTGCTATGTACATTCCTTTGTAGACATGGCAGCCATTTAAGATGTTTGCCAGTGTTTCGGTGATATTGGTGCAGGTGCGTTCATGAGCACCTGGGAAGTGGGAGAACTCTATATAGGGGGAGTACGTCACACCTGAAATGGGAATTTCTGGCTCTGAAGTGGGAGCTTTGCAAGAGCCCCAGGGAGAATGTTTTTACATCACTCAACATAGTGAAAGATAAAAAATGGACTTGTTCCATGCCCAAATAAGTCACTTCATTGTTTGTTTAAGTTCCCACTTCCCAGTTGGGAAGTACGGAGTTCTAAAGTTCCCACTTCCCAGCCACATGAACGCACTATAAGTTCTTACTGTAAGTGTGATGCAAGCACTGAGGTGATACACACACACACACACACACACACACACACACACACACACACACACACACACACACACACTGATGCCCATAGTCACACTGTAGTAGTACAGACATTGTAATCATTCAGTTTTGGCAGAAAGCATGAAACTTAGCACAGGCACACTGCCCCCTTGTGAACTAAAAGATAATGCACTCCAAAAATGGCCCCTTGTGAACTAAAAGATAATGCACTCCAAAAATGCACCCTTAGTGGCTGCTGTATTGAGTTCTGATTGGGGGGGGTTATAGTTCATTAGGGGTTCATATTGTTTACTAACCTGGGGGAGCCACACACACCTGCTGGCTTAGTTTCAGAGAAAGTGTAATGAGAGAGAGAGGAGCAAGCGTACACTTCATGTGAGTTATCGTAACACCCCCAATTATCACCACTTTTGTTCGGAAATTCTAAAACAACTATGTTTTTTAACACTTCAAAATAACATTTGCTAAATGAACCTTACATTTTTCAATAGCTATAGGTGTGTAGATTTGAACAAAATCTGGTTTGGTTCTTAACGGGAGCATTTACTGCCTGAAATATTCGATTTTGTTTACCACGCTCGGAGTTATAGTGCTGGCCTGATGGGTCGCCTATTTACGCCGTTTCAACGGTACATGAACGGTTAGACCGAGAATTCTCGTCATGAAATTAAAATTCCACTGGAGCTCCAAGCGGTTGTGTACACGCAGCCTTACAACACTGTTTACAGCTCTTCGAGTCACGGTAAAATGTAATTTTTGGTACATAGCTAATTTAAATACACCTATGTTGTGGGTGCTTGCGTTTCTTTAGGAGTCTGCTGTCTTGGTTTGTATAGAAATGGATATTAAGTGACACATACACGTCTTGGTTTGTATAGAAATGGATATTAAGTGACACATACACGTCTTGGTTTGTATAGAAATGGATATTAAGTGACACATACACGTCTTGGTTTGTATAGAAATGGATTGTATAGAAATGGATATTAAGTGACACATACACGTCTTGGTTTGTATAGAAATGGATATTAAGTGACACATACACGTCTTGGTTTGTATAGAAATGGATTGTATAGAAATGGATATTAAGTGACACATACACGTCTTGGTTTGTATAGAAATGGATATTAAGTGACACATACACGTCTTGGTTTGTATAGAAATGGATATTAAGTGACACATACACGTCTTGGTTTGTATAGAAATGGATTGTATAGAAATGGATATTAAGTGACACATACACGTCTTGGTTTATATAGAAATGGATATTAAGTGACACATACACGTCTTGGTTTGTATAGAAATGGATTGTATAGAAATGGATATTAAGTGACACATACACGTCTTGGTTTGTATAGAAATGGATATTAAGTGACACATACACATCTTGGTTTGTATAGAAATGGATATTAAGTGACACATACACGTCTTGGTTTGTATAGAAATGGATATTAAGTGACACATACACGTCTTGGTTTGTATAGAAATGGATTGTATAGAAATGGATATTAAGTGACACATACACATCTTGGTTTGTATAGAAATGGATATTAAGTGACACATACACGTCTTGGTTTGTATAGAAATGGATATTAAGTGACACATACACGTCTTGGTTTGTATAGAAATGGATATTAAGTGACACATACACGTCTTGGTTTGTATAGAAATGGATATTAAGTGACACATACACGCACGACGGTGGAAATACGGGACCGATGGGGAGAGTTCCGATATTAGTGCAGCACCTGCTCCACCACTCCCCCAGGGGGCGCTACAGACACTGCTCTGTGTTTGCACCACTAGAGATCCTGTTGTTTTGATCATGTGTATGGGGTCAGCAAGGCCGGGAGATGACACAGCCTCTTATTGAAGCATCTCTACTCCAGCGGCCAGCTCTGAGAGGATACAGAGTGGTAGTCTAGTGTGTGTATTCATCAGTAGTCTATAGTATGTGTATATTCCTCAGTAGTCTAGCATGTGTATTCATCAGTAGTCTATAGTATGTGTGTATTCATCAGTAGTCTATAGTATGTGTGTATTCATCAGTAGTCTATAGTATGTGTATATTCCTCAGTAGTCTAGTATGTGTATTCATCAGTAGTCTATAGTATGTGTGTATTCATCAGTAGTCTATAGTATGTGTGTATTCATCAGTAGTCTATAGTATGTGTGTATTCCTCAGTAGTCTAGTATGTGTATTCATCAGTAGTCTATAGTATGTGTGTATTCATCAGTAGTCTATAGTATGTGTGTATTCATCAGTAGTCTATAGTATGTGTGTATTCCTCAGTAGTCTAGTATGTGTATTCATCAGTAGTCTATAGTATGTGTGTATTCCTCAGTAGTCTAGTATGTGTATTCATCAGTAGTCTATAGTATGTGTGTATTCCTCAGTAGTCTAGTATGTGTATTCATCAGTAGTCTATAGTATGTGTGTATTCATCAGTAGTCTATAGTATGTGTGTATTCCTCAGTAGTCTAGTATGTGTGTATTCATCAGTAGTCTATAGTATGTGTGTATTCCTCAGTAGTCTAGTATGTGTATTCATCTGTAGTCTATAGTATGTGTGTATTCCTCAGTAGTCTAGTATGTGTATTCATCAGTAGTCTATAGTATGTGTGTATTCCTCAGTAGTCTATAGTATGTGTGTATTCCTCAGTAGTCTATAGTATGTGTGTATTCCTCAGTAGTCTAGTATGTGTATTCATCAGTAGTCTATAGTATGTGTGTATTCCTCAGTAGTCTATAGTATGTGTGTATTCCTCAGTAGTCTAGTATGTGTATTCATCAGTAGTCTATAGTATGTGTGTATTCCTCAGTAGTCTAGTATGTGTATTCATCAGTAGTCTATAGTATGTGTGTATTCATCAGTAGTCTAGTATGTGTATTCATCAGTAGTCTATAGTATGTGTGTATTCCTCAGTAGTCTATAGTATGTGTGTATTCCTCAGTAGTCTATAGTATGTGTGTATTCGTCAGTAGTCTAGTATGTGTATTCCTCAGTAGTCTATAGTATGTGTGTATTCCTCAGTAGTCTAGTATGTGTATTCATCAGTAGTCTATAGTATGTGTGTATTCCTCAGTAGTCTAGTATGTGTATTCCTCAGTAGTCTAGTATGTGTGTACTCCTCAGTAGTCTATAGTATGTGTGTATTCCTCAGTAGTCTAGTATGTGTATTCCTCAGTAGTCTAGTATGTGTGTACTCCTCAGTAGTCTATAGTATGTGTGTATTCCTCAGTAGTCTAGTATGTGTATTCCTCAGCAGTAGTGTTGCGCGGGTTAAGGTTTTTTAACATCTGCACCGAACCGACCTGTCAGGAGAGTCGACCCGCACCCACCCGACCCTCAAAAATATGCACTGATTAACGACCCGAACTGGACCCGACCCGACAAAAAAACAACAACAATGTGCCTATAGCCTAGGGCCGGCTATCCTTTGTAGTTCATATTGAGGTAGAGACAATGCTTTCTTATTAACTAAACACTGAAACAAGAAGAATTTGCACTGTAGGCTATATGCTTCAACAAATAGTTGTTGCTCTAGGCTTGGCTCGCTAGCATGTTGGATTAATTGAATCTGAATCTAGCTTCATGGACATAGGCTAGGCCTACTAAATAAATAAACTCTCTCTCTATCTCTCTCCGCGGGCGCGTGCGCGCAAACACACACATTGACACAGACGTGTTCAATCGGTTTAAACCCTTGATATCTTTCTGTTGCCTAAACTACACATTTTTATGAACTGAACCAGAAAGAAAGTTGAAAATTATCATTATAGCATGCATCCACGAACTTAACAAAACTGCATCTGTCTAATGAAAGAAAGTTGAAATTATCATTAGGCCTATAACATGCATCCACGAACTTAACAAAAATGCATCTGTATAGACGATCCTGTTTGATTTAGGTTAGCTGTTTGGCTGCACTGTGTAAAAAGAGAATGGAATCCACTGTTCCAGGATTTAACCTATTACAACGTGCCTCCAGCACCTGACCAGCTGAGCTGAAAGCGCGCTCACTTGATGCACTTGTTGCGTGAATGCAGGTTGCAGCGCACCCTCTGTCACGCTCCTGTGTGAGAGGGAGAGGGGAAGAGAAGATGGAAGGTCTTGTAGACTAACCATATCTTAACCTGTTTTATGCAGTTAAGAGAGATTGCAAGAAGGTTTGTTGCACTTTATGTTCTGTAGCCTATTATTAATAACCAAGTGAAAACTTTGTGAGAAGAAGTGTCAATTTTTGTACATTTTTTCGGGGCTTTTATGCCTTTAATGCGACAGGATAGTGGAGAGTGACAGGAAGTGAGTGGGAGAGAGAATCGGGGTGGGATCCGGAAAGGACCACGGGTCGGGAATCGAACCCGGGTCGCCGGCGTACGGTGCAGGTGCCCCAGCTAGTTGCGCCACAGCTGGGGCCTGCTTTGTCAATTTTTGACCTGCCCTGCCCGCACCCGCAATCTTTTCCGATCAAGCTTACCCGCACCCGCCCGACCCGCAGGTAAACACGTGGGTGTCCACGGGTAACGGGTTGACCCACGCAACACTCCTCAGTAGTCTATAGTGTGTGTGTATTCCTCAGTAGTCTATCGTATGTGTGTACTACTCAGTAGTCTATAGTATGTGTGTATTCCTCAGTAGTCTATAGTATGTGTGTACTACTCAGTAGTCTATAGTATGTGTGTATTCCTCAGTAGTCTATAGTATGTGTGTACTACTCAGTAGTCTATAGTATGTGTGTACTACTCAGTAGTCTATAGTGTGTGTGTACTCCTCAGTAGTCTATAGTATGTGTGTACTACTCAGTAGTCTATAGTATGTGTGTACTCCTCAGTAGTCTATAGTATGTGTGTACTCCTCAGTAGTCAATAGTATGTGTGTATTCCTCAGTAGTCTAGTATGTGTACTCCTCAGTAGTCTATAGTATGTGTATTCCTCAGTAGTCTATAGTATGTGTGTATTCCTCAGTAGTCTATAGTATGTGTGTATTCCTCAGTAGTCTATAGTATGTGTGTATTCCTCAGTAGTCTATAGTATGTGTTTACTCCTCAGTAGTCTATAGTATGTGTGTATTCCTCAGTAGTCTATAGTATGTGTGTATTCCTCAGTAGTCTAGTATGTGTGTACTCCTCAGTAGTCGATACTATGTGGGCATTTGATACTCTCTGGGCTGAGTGTCCTTGACTGCATTGAGGCTGCTGAGCTGCATCTGACCACTAGCTCCTCATCATGGACGTCCTCACGGCTCCTGTTTTATTTGCAGTGGATATTCAGCAGAATTAAGGAGAGTTAATGAAGTGCAAACAAACTCACAGTCGACACCATCATCAGCATTTGAAACTCACATCTCAAAGCATCCATGTTCAGGCTCCATAAAGCAGGTGAATGGACAGGCTTGTTCAAGTGACTGTCTGTTCAGGACTATGAGGTCTATTCAGATGGCCACATCTCTCTCTCTCTCTGCCTTTCTCTTTCCCTCTTTCTTCTCACACTGTCACTTCCGCCTCCTTCTTGACCCCTCCCATACCTATTCAAACAGTCGCCTACACACACACACACACACACACATACGCAAAGACACACACACATACGCAAAGACACACACACATTCTAATGCTTTCAATTGGATCTTGACATGGGAAGAATCACAGATGTAAACATTGATGGAAGTATGTTGCAGGTGTAGACAGGTTTAGACAGACACACACACACACACACACACACACACACACACACACACACACAAACATGTACAGTAGAGGTATATCACATGAAGAGGGGAGATTTTAATTGCATTTAATTTTATGCATTGTATGGTTTCCATCAACACACACACACACACACACACACACACACACACAATTATCTCCACTGTCCATATTCAGGGCACAGAATGCAGTTGGATCAATAGAAGAAAAACTCTTTTTTCTTTTACTCCCTTTCTCTCTACTCTCACCCACTCATCCCCCTTTCTCTCCCTCTCTCTCTCTCTCCTTCTCTCTCTCCCTCCCTCTCTCCCTTTCTCCCTCTCTGACTCACACAGAGGCCCTAGTATGCCCCTACCTCATTTGGGGTTTCTCTCTTTGATTACTAGACAGAGAGAGAAGGAGGAGAGAAAGGGAAGGAGAGAGAGAGGGAAAGAGAGAGAGAGTTAGAGGGATGGAGAGAGAGAGGGAGAGAGTTAGAGGGAGGGAGAGAGGGAGAGAGTTAGAGGGAGGGAGAGAGTTAGAGGGATGGAGAGAGAGAGAAAGGGAGAGAGAGAGTTAGAGGGATGGAGAAAGAGAGAGAGAGAGTTAGAGGGATGGAGAGAGAGAGGGAGAGAGAGAGAGAGTTAGAGGGATGGAGAGAGAGGGAGAGAGAGAGTTAGAGGGATGGGAGGTTCTGTCTGACGTGCATATAATGAGGCTTGCTGCCTGAGAGCAGAGCTGGATGAGAAGTGAGGGGGAGTTGACCGGTGACCGCCCCTCCGCCCCCTTCCTGTCTGGGACTGTGTGTGTGTGTGTGTGTGTGTGAATGTTAAGATAAGTGTGCGTGTGTGTGTGTGTGTGTGTGTGTGTGTGTGTGTGTGTGAATGTTAAGATAAGTGTGCGTGTGTGTGCGTGCGTGTGTGTGTGTGTGTGAATGTTAAGATAAGTGTGCGTGTGTGTGCGTGCGTGTGTGCGTGTGTGCGTGTGTGAATGTTAAGATAAGTGTGCGTGTGTGTGCGTGCGTGTGTGTGTGTGTGTGAATGTTAAGATAACTCCTGTGTCGGAATGTAGGGTATCTGATGGTGACCCCTTGGTGACACCAACATAAACATGGCAAGGTTTCGGGGTTCTTGGGGATACCAACATAAACATGGCAAGGTTTTAGGGTTCTTGTAAGCATGTCTTATCTCTGTTAAAACCCAAATGGTTAGATGATCACTGGTGGGTGACATCTTGTGATGTTCTGAGGGTGTGTGTTAAAGGTATAAGAACTGGTTTCAAGATAGATAGATAGATAGATAGATTGATAGATTGATAGATAGATAGATAGATAGATTGATAGATAGATACTTTATTGAACCCCAAGGGGAAATTCAAGGGGAAATTCACCCACAGATGTGTGGGATTGTTACTTGACATTTGCTGTGCCAGTCTCCCGGTGTCATGAATAAAGCTGCAGTCTCACACCAGTTGTCTTGGATTAATTTTGACAACATTAATGGCGACGAGGATGGGATTACCTATCTCTGAGGCACAGCGAGGAGGACCAACAGCGCAGGAACCCAACCACGTCGACTGGAGGGAGATCTCTTTGTGATCTTGGGAAAAGGCCGTCATCAGCAACCAACACTGCTTTGCGACACCCAGCCTGGCCAGAGGGAATCCTCCTGTGTCTCGGATACGGTAGTGACCATATACGGTAATGACCATATATGGTGGTCACAGACAACTTGGTGGTGAGTCCCTGATTTTACACTTTTTTAGCTGGTAAAATAGAGAAGGCCTGTCCTAGGAGATGAAAGGAGATGAAGTCATCATCCCCACCTTCACTGACTGCATGTGAGGGACGCTTGAATCCCTTTCTCCAACAGCAGATACCTGTCCTCCCCCGTCCATCTGGACCTCACTGTGGCCATGGGCGTCTGCAGACCGTGCACTGTGCCTTGCTGGCTTCTCCATCTCTGAAGCTGCTTCCTCCAGCCTGGCAAGCTGGCCCTGAGACAGCCCTGAGACAGCCCTGAGACGGCCCTGAGACGGCTGTGAGACGGCCCTGAGACGGCTGTGAGACGACTGTGAGACGGTTGTGAGACGGCTGTGAGACGACTGTGAGAAGGCTGTGAGACGGCCGTGAGACGGCCCAACCTGGCCCTGAGACGGTTGTGAGACGACTGTGAGAAAGCTGTGAGATGACTGTGAGACGGCTGTGAGATGACTGTGAGACGGCCGTGAGAAGGCCCAACCTGGCCCTGAGACGGCTGTGAGATGGCTCAACCTGGCCCTGAGACGACTGTGAGACGGCTGTGAGACAACTGTGAGACGGCCCTGAGACGGCCCTGCTGCTGCTTGGCATGTTCCTTGTGTCTGACTTTCTGCTGAGCTGGGCTTCTACGAAACATCAAATTACTTTTTTTTAACCACAGGTTGAAGCTTTGGGTTTCTCACTACAGCTTTTAATATTCACGCTCAGGCCAGAGAAATGCCCACATGCCCCAGGACTATAGCAGTTGTAAACACAAGTTGAATCTCTCTAAACAAGTCCTTGAGCAAGACACCTAACCCCTCACTGATCCCTGAGCTCACTGTGTCGGGATTAGTGTGTGCTTCACCTCACTGTGTGTTCACTGTGTGCTGAGTGTGTTTCACTAATTCACGGATTGGGATAAATGCAGAGACCAAATTTCCCTCACGGGATCCAAAGAGTATATATACTTATACTTATACTATATACTTATACATTCTGCATCTGGAGTTAATATTCTTAATCTTATTATCAACTCTTGTTTTCAGCCCCATGCACATTCTGTATGTGAATTAGAACACATATGATCATTTGCTCCTCCGCCAAGTGCTGTTACAATAGTATCTATGCATACAGTATGTTTATATATATATATATATATATATATATATATATATATATATATATATATATATATATATATATACACACAGTATCTATACATACAGTTTACATTTATTTCATATATATTTTATATTATATTTTAAAGCTGCTTGAAGTAATGAGTGTTTGACAATGTGTTTGTGGGATGTGTGACAACACTGTCTGGTATCTCATAATGAGCCATGTTCCATCTTCATTTGCACTATGCTCTCTCTCTCTCTCTCTCTCTCTCCCACCATCAGTATCTCCCTGTATCTCTGTCTCGCTGTATCTTTAACTCCCACTCTTTCTCTCCCTCTGTCTCTCCCTCTCTCTCTGTCTATCTCTCTATCATTGTCTCTACCTCACTGCAGCAGGGTATTCTATGCAGGGTAGCACTATGCAGGGTATTCTATGCAGGGTATTCTATGCAGGGTATTCTATGCAGGGCAGCACTATGCAGGGTAGCACTATGCAGGGTAGCACTATGGCTGCATCATTCTTGCCACCTCTATTCCTTTAAACAAACCATTTCCCTCCTGCTTTCCTCTTATTTGTTCACATCTCCCCCCCTCTCTCTCTCTCCCTCTCTCTCTCCCTCTCCCCCCCTCCCTCTCTCCCTTCCTCAGCCCTGGCCAGTGTTGACTCCTGGCATCCCTCTCTCCCTTCCTCAGCCCTGGCCAGTGTTGACTCCCTCGGCGTCTGTCTCCCACCTGGTCCATATGGGGCTCAGCCCACAGATGGCTTCTCTGTCACGTCTGAAAGTCAGCTCCAGCTCCAGCCTCAACTCTACCCCATCACCTCCACCCCTCAGAGACTCAGGTGAGAGAGAGAGAGAGAGAGAGAGAGAGGAAGGGGGTGGAGAAAGAGAGAAAAGTGATGATGATGAGGGGAGAGAGACTGAGGGAGGGAGGAAGAGAGAGAGATAGAGGGAGGGAGAGAGAGAGAGAGAGAGATAGAGGGAGGGGGTGGAGAAAGAGAGAAAAGTGATGATGATGAGGGGAGAGAGACTGAGGGAGGGAGGAAGAGAGAGAGAGAGATAGAGGGAGGGAGAGAGAGAGAGAGCGCAGAGTGAGTGGGCAGGAGAAACCCCCTGATGTTCAGAATTCACCTGCAGAAAACTCCCTCTACCCACCCCCGCTTTTCTCATCTGTATTCTGCATCTCTCCTTCTCCTCCTCCTCCTCCTCCTCCTCCTCCCTCTCCTCCAAGAGAATCGGCACCAGAGTGCTGCGCTGGCGGCCATTAGGTCACTCCGTTCTCATCGGCTGACTCCAGTCTCATCGGATGCAGACAGAAGAATGCCTTCGTCATGCCATCAAAATGATCTGCTGAGGAAAATCAGAATACAACTTTACAGGTGTTAAAAGAGGAAAACAGGGGAATAAACATGGAAATGAAATGACTAATATGTTTACCATACAATTATGTTGTTTGAAATAAACTTTAATAAACTCTAATAATACTGAAAATGGTCTTTATATTGTACATAATATCAGCATCAGGTGAGGTCCTTTGCAAAGGGATGAATCTTTCCTACATGTGACTGAGTGTATGCTAACAGTGGAAGGGAAATGGAGCTGTTCTCCTTTAAAAGGCTGTGCTGCAGCTGTGTTGTTAGGGAAATGGAGCTGTTCTCCTTTAAAAGGCTGTGCTGCAGCTGTGTTGTTAGGGAAATGGAGCTGTTCTCCTTTAAAAGGCTGTGCTGCAGCTGTGTTGCTAGGGAAATGGAGCTGTTCTCCTTTAAAAGGCTGTGCTGCAGCTGTGTTGCTAGGGAAATGGAGCTGGTCTCCTTTAAAAGGCTGTGCTGCAGCTGTGTTGCTAGGGAAATGGAGCTGTTTACTCTACCATTGGCTAAAACTGTCCCATTTTACTCCTGTGCGGTGACCTCCCTACTCCCTCTCTCTCTCCCTCTCTCCCTCTCTCTTTCCTATCTTTCTCTCCCCGCTCTCTTTCTCTCACCTCTCTCTCTCTCTCTCTCTCTCTCTCTCTCCATCTCCCTTCCAGTCCCCTCCTACTTCCCGCCCTTGTCCAGAAAAGGGCAGCTGCATGAGGAAGTGTTCTCGGAGGAACGTGCTGTGATGTCATGCTGCTGCTTTCACTGACACAAAGACAAGCATGCTCTTTGTTATACATTTCAAATAATGCTTTACACCTTTTTATATTTTTCAGATATCATTTTGGTTAAACATGACCTAATTCTGTTACTTACAGTACAGTAGAGTAATTCTGTTACTTACAGTACAGTAGAGTAATTCTGCTACTTAGTTTAGCCATTAGAACCATACTCATTTCTCTGCACAGACAATAACTGGTCGGTGGTGGGGGATGAAGCCGTAGGACGAGGACTTATTTCTGTAGACATCTCTCCTTCTTTACCCAGAGATGCACTGCCCCCTGCTGGCTGTGATGTGCATGCCATCCAATGCTCCACTCAGCTGCATGCCATGTAAGCAGGCAGAGTGTGAGCAAATGCAGGGTCTTCATGAGATGCACATTTAATCATCCACACTTCTCTGGGCTCATGCCAGCCATGCTCTGGAGCCTGTTGATCTGGTGCCCCCCCCCTCCCCCATATGTTCAGTCTAACACAACAATGTTTCATTTGTGAGAATTGTGAATTTGCCAGATATTTACTAATTTACCCCCCTCCCCTCCCCTCCCCTCAACCCCCTCCCACCCACCCACCGCCTTCTCAACACATGACTCACAGAGGATGAGTCACCGCTCTCCCAGTTCCATTCACACCTCTCCACTATATCCCCCGAGAGAGAGAAGGAGCGCGAGTGGGCGAGGGAAGAAAGGAGAGCGAGAGAGAGACAGACAGAGAGAGAGAGAGAGAAGGGATGACAGAAAGAGGGAGGGAGAGAGAGAGAGATATCATGCATACAGACACTGTTAAATGTGTCATCTACATAGATATTAACAGAGCCATGGCAAATATTAGGTATCAGTGTTAAATTGCATCGGCAATCAGTCAGTTTTCTTGTTTTATGTTTCCCCTTAAATTGGGCTACAAGTTTTCATTACAGCAAATATAGTTTTCATTACAAATATTAAAGATAAGATAGATAGATTGATAGATTGATTGATGGATAGACATGAATATTTTGTGGATCGAAGACAGTATTTCAATAGAATCAGTAAAACTAGGCCGCTATTTGAATTCCATGCCCCATCTTGCCCTTGCAGTCCTGCTCAGAAGTTAAGATGTGGAGGTATTCATCACTCTGTGTAAAACTGTGTGGGCAAATTATGAAACAATATAAGAATAATGTTACATGAAATTGTAAAGGATTTGAGGATTTCATCATCTACAGTACATAATATCATTAAAATATTCAGAAAATGTTACATTTTTTTAGAAAATTCAGGAATTACATTACAGAGAGAGAGAGTAACATTTTAGGAAGCAAAAAGGTAACGACAGATCATTTTCCATTAGATCCTTGTGGTGGATGGTGACGGTTAGCAGCTGTTAAGTGTTTTATTCGCAAAGTAGCTTATGGTGTAGCCTAGCCTACTGTCTACGGAAACGCAGGCTAAATACATACATACTGTACCATACAATGCCGTCATCCATACATACATACTGTACCATACAACTCTACAGTCATCCATTCATACATACATACTGTATCACTATACAGTCATCCATATAGAATAAGCAACTATTTTACCAGAACAGTTTGTTCTAATTTGTCTCGTGAAATTTACTTTTTCTGCTTGAAATTAAAACAGGATAGGCTAAATGTGTGCAAAGCAGTGTTTGTGCTTTTAGTTTTGCAAACTCAGTGAGTGATTTTGCTATAAGTATTAATAGTTTTAGAAATTGTGCTAAGAATCACGGTTGTGTTTAAGCATTCAGAAAAAACTGTAAACACCACTGTTTAATTAACCTAATGCTTCAGGCATGTAAGAAATATGCAGTTTAGGAACTATCCTTATTGTTTAATTCTGTGTCAATGTTCAGAGAGAAGACATGCAAGACTCCTTTCTGAGAGAAAGTCTATAATCTTTGTGTAAACCGAGTTTTGAACAGAGAAAACAGAAATAAGTTAGGCTTATTATACTTTTATACTGCATCTTTTATGCAACAGTGTGACTATTGTATTGGATAGTGCTATGCATATTCTTTTCAAATTTGGTTATGTTGTAAGCAGGGTTTATAGGGTCTTTATAACTGAAACCACGATTCAACAATTATTACAGTGCATGAAAATGCACTGTTCTGTTATCCGAAGTCTTCTTCTTCTTCTTCTTCTTACAGTGCATGAAAATGCACTGTACTGTTCTTCCTAGGCAACTTCTTCTTCTTACAGTGCATGAAAATGCACTGTACTGTTCTTCCTAGGCAACTTCTTCTTATTACAGTGCATGAAAATGCACTGTACTGTTCTTCCTAGGCTTCTTCTTATTACAGTGCATGAAAATGCACTGTACTGTTCTTCCTAGGCTTCTTATTCTTCTTCTGCTTATTACAGTGCATGAAAATGCACTGTACTGTTCTTCCTAGGCTTCTTATTACAGTGCATGAAAATGCACTGTACTGTTATTCCAAGGCTTTTTCTTCTTCTTAATCTTCTTCTTCTAACGCAGTTAATGCAGCTTAAACCGTTTAACGTAGAAACTTCATTCAAACTATGTTACGTAGGTCTTACTTAGGACATGTGGGCTTTGTATTTTTCAACTTTGTAACTTTTATACTTTTTAAACTATTAATTAAAAACTAGTCAAAATTTCCCCATAGACTTAACATGGGCTGATGACATCACAATAGAGCCGTTAAGCAATTAGAATCCTATGGCAGGTGTTCGGGCCACCTGAATCAACTGCCAGTCTCAGGCTTTAAGCATACAAACTGGCCCTATTAAGACTACACACCCTATTCAACTGCTTCCTCTGCCAAAAACTGTTTCAAAATAAAAGTCCTCACTACAATATTTCACTGTTAAACAATTTAACCCTTTAAACTACTGAACTTTTTAACTGTTCAGCCATTGTAACTGTTACTTGTCATCAACTATGACTCCTACCCACTGTAGCTAGTTAGCTAAGTTAGCTAAGTAACATGGTTAGCATAGTTAGCATGCTAGCATGTTAGCATGCTAGTTAGCATTTTTAGCAAAACTACTAAAAACGATTAGCTAAGTCAGCTAAGTCACGTGGTTAGCATAGTTAGCATGCTAGCATGTTAGCATGCTAGTTAGCATTTTTTTTAGCAAAATTGCTAAAAACGATTAGCTAAGTTAGCTAAGTAACGTGGTTAGCATAGTTAGCATGCTAGCGCTAGCATGTTAGCATGCTAGTTAGCATTTTTAGCAAAATTGCTAAAAACGATTAGCTAAGTTAGCTAAGTAACATGGTTAGCATAGTTAGCATGTTAGCATGCTAGTTAGCATTTTTAGCAAAATTCCTTAAAATGATTAGCTAAGTCACATGGTTAGCATAGTTAGCATAATTAGCATGTTAGTTAGCATAACTGCTAAAAATAATTAGCTAAGTTAGCTAAGTCACATGGTTAGCATACTTAGCATTTTAACATTGTTAGCATGCTAGTTAGCATAGTAACTTGGTTAACATTATTATCTTTGTTAATATAGTTAGCATAACTGCTAGCAAACATCAGTTATCGTCAACTATCTACCTAAATAATTTAACCATTTAAACTATCCACTTATTTAACCGTTCAATCATTCCAACTATATTAAACCTTATCTACCAAGTAAATCATTTACCTATATAAACTATCCACCTATTTAACTGTTCAGTCATTCCAACTATATTAAACCTCATCTACCTAGCAACCAATATAGTTTGTTTTTACTCTGTATGATATTTTACATCATATTTTTTGCATTTTCATGCACTGTATTTCCTTCAGGAAATGCTTTTCTAGTTATTATTATTATTCCGCTTACTACTTTTTCCGTACGCTATTTCTCTTGAACAGTTTAACTTAGAAACTTCATTCAAACTTTGTTACGTAGGTCTTCAAACAGATCGGGTTGGTATGACTTTTCAACTTTGAAACTTTTATACTTTTTAAACTATTAAAGAAAAACTTTTTAAAAATCCCCATAGACTTAACATTGCCGATTGTGACATCATAATACGGCCGTTAAGCAATTAGAATCCTATGGCAGGTGTTCAGGCCACCTGCAGCCTCAGGCTTTAAGCATACAATCTGGGTTAATTAAGACTACACATCCTATTCAACTGTTTCCTCTGCCCAAAACTGTTTCAAAATAAAAGTCCTCACTACAATAATCCACTGTTAAACAATGTAACCCATTAAACTACTGAACTTTTTACATTCAACTTTTAAACGGTCTACTTTTAAACTATCATTAAACTATCTATCTATTAAACTAGCTGTCTATCAAGAACTTTTAAACTATCTACATTCAACTTTTAAACTTTTAAACTATATACATTCACTAGCTGTCTATCAACAACTTTTAACTTGTCATCAACTATGTCAACACTTTTCATCAACTATGACTCCTACCCACTGTAGCTAGTTAGCATGGTTAGCAAAGTTAGCATGTTAGCATTGCTAACATTGTTAACATTTTTAACAAAACTGCTAAAAATGATTAGCTAGGTTAGCTAAGTCACATGGTTAGAATAGTTAGCATGTTAGCATGCTAGTTAGCATTTTTAGCAAAACTGCTAAAAATGATTAGCTAGGTTAGCTAAAGTAACATGGTTAGCATAGTTAGCATGCTAAAATGTTACCATGCTAGTTAGCATAGTTAGCATAACTGCTAAAAATGATTAGCTAAGTTAGCTAAGTAACATGGTTAGCATAGTTAGCATGTTAACATGTTAGTTAGCATTTTTAGCAAAACTGCTAAAAATGATTAGCTAGGTTAGCTAAAATAACATGGTTAGCATAGTTAGCATGATAGTTAGCATAGTTAGCATAACTACTAAAAATGATTAGCTAAGTAACATGGTTAGCATAGTTAGCATGCTAGCATGCTAGTTAGCATTTTTAGCATAACTGCTAAAAATAATTAGCTAAGTTAGCTAAGTAACATGGTTAACATAGTTAGCATGCTAGCATTGTTCACATGTTAATTAACATAGTTAGCATAACTACTAAAATGATAAGCTTGGTTAGCTAAGTCACATGGTTAACATAGTTAGCATGTTAGCATTGCTAGCATAGTTAGCATGTTTAGCAAAACTGCTAGCAAATGTTAGTTAAGTTAGCTAAGTATCATGGTTAGCATGTAAGCATTGCTAGCACTGCTATAAAACATTAGCTAAGTAGCATGGTTAGCAGAATTAAAAATCTTAGCATAACTGCTAGTAAACATTAGAGCCATTCCAACTTTCAGTTATCACCATTAAACTATTTGAATATCAACATTCATTAAACTGCTAGAAAACGTTAACTAAGTAGCATGGTTAGCAGGTTAGCATTACTAGCACTACTATAAAACATTAGCTAAGTAGCATGGTTAGCATAGTTAAAAATCTTAGCATAACTGCTAGCAAACATTAGAGCCATTCCAACTTTCAGTTATCGTCAAATATCTACCTATACACAGCCATTAAACTATTTGAATATCAACATTAATTCAACTTCCAGTCTGTCAACAACTTTTAAACTATTTACCTTCAACTTTTAAACGGTCTACTTTTAAACTATCATTAAACTATCTATTAAACTATCTGTCTATCAACAACTTTTAAACTATCTACTGTCTATCAACAACTTTTAAACTATCTACATTCAGCTTTTAAACAGTCTACTTTTAAACTATCAACTTTTATTAAGCTATGCAACCACCATGTCTATCCTAGCATCACCGTAGTAACCATCTCTGTATTATCTGTTTTAACTATACATGATATTTTACATCACAACTTTAGCATTTTCATGCACTGGTAATTCCTTGGAATTGCATTTCTAGTTATTATTATTCCGCTTACCACTTTTTCCGTACGCAATTTCTCTTGAACAGTTTAACTTAGAAACTTCATTCAAACTTTGTAACGTAGGTATTCAAACAGACCAAGCTGCTATGTCTTTTCAACTTAACTGTAATAAGTTGTTGTTGTTGCCTTGGAAGAACAGTACAGTGCATTTTCATGCACTGTAATAAGAAAAAGTTGTTGTTGCCTAGGAAGAACAGTACAGTGCATTTGCATGCACTGTAACAAGCTTATTTTTCCCCATAGACTTAACATGGGCTGATGACATCACAATGGGCTAATTAACTTGATTTGCACCTGTATCAACTTCCAGCTGCTCAACTAGGACCCATCAAAGGGCCAGTTAAACTGATTGCACCTGTATCAACTGATTTTTGCTCGACTAGGCCAACTCTCTCTGTGGCTCTCCATTCTACAAGGATATAAGGCACATTCCATCCAACTTTCTATCCATTCATCCTCTTCAAACCATTCAATAATCCACCCATTAAACTATCCACCAACATCCATTAAACAATCTGCCTATCAACATCCATTACACTATCTAAATTCAACTTTTAAACTATATACTCTGTCTCAGGCTTAAGCATACAATCTGGCTCTCTTAAGACTACAGATTCTGTTCCTATTTCCTCTGCCCACAGCTGTTTCAAAATAAATGTCCTCACTACAATAATTCACTATTAAATAATTTAACTATTTAAACTACTCAACTATTTAACTGTTCAGACATTTCAACTGTCAGTTGTTATCAACTATGACTCCTGCCAACTGTTTCCAAATAAAAGTTTGTTTTGCATTTTATGTTAATATACAGTATGTTTATATTTTCATGCACTGGTAATTTCCTTGAAATTACATTTTCTAGTTTTTTATTGTCGTCGTTGTCCTCAGAAACCCGTAGTAGTCTCCTTCCACCCAACCACTGTTTGGTTAGTTGCCTGTGTAGTTTCTGAGCATGACAGCAGTGCACCGCATTGTTCATGAACGCGTAAAGTTTGACCCTGCCAAGTTGCCGTATGTTTCTATTGGATGCAGATCGATGGAGACCCGAGGACGAAGATGGCGGAGGAGCTAGACAGAGTACGAATATCCGCTGCAGAACTAAGAGCAGAGGCTTCAACATTAGTTACTCGTCGAGGGAATGTCAAAGGTCAGAGTGGTGTTCTCCAAGTTTATTATTCACATGCCAATGACGACCACTGTAAACTTACTTTTTAGAAGTTTAACTGTAACGCAACAAAGTTGCTAGCAAGACAACTAGCATTAGCTAGCTAACGTCAGTTTAGCCATATTGCACTTTCGCTGACCAACAAGTTAGTGAGCTATCGCTAGCTCTCTTCATAAGCTAGGTAGCTTTGCGCTAATGTTAGCAGACTCATGTGGGCTCTGCCGCGTTTGTTTTGAAAACCTTGCTACGCATAGTGTTCCTCTCTCTACCGGTGTGCATTACAGCGAGGTTACGATTAGCAAACTTAGCAGACGTCAATTAGCCTACCTGTTTACTGTTAATATTATATACCGATGATTTATGCACAGTGTAGCCAATATTTAGCCATCGTCGTATATGTTGACGTGGTTTGTTGATTTTGTGTATCTTGTTATAAACTCACACCCAACTATCTAAGCGGATGGGAAATAAAAGTTAAGGCTAATCGGCTATTGACAACGTTAACGTAACGGTTAGTGATAGCTAGCAAGTTACGTGTTATGAAGTTGTTATTGTACAAACAATAGCCAGCTAACTACGTATGTTATTTAAACGCCAACTTTAA
The DNA here is from genome assembly GCF_018492685.1 of Alosa sapidissima. Lineage (NCBI taxonomy): Eukaryota > Metazoa > Chordata > Actinopteri > Clupeiformes > Clupeidae > Alosa > Alosa sapidissima. The sequence goes on from NC_055961.1 coordinate 1,759,577, forward strand.
GTGATTGGGTTATCTTTTACTAGGTTATGTTAACGTATCTGCAACCGAGAAATCTCGAAGGGACTGCAGTTTATACGTTCTTAACGCTTTTAACAGCTATCAGTGATCTACACAGGCTGCTTTCAATCTTGGAGGAAACTCGGAGCAACTTTAACTAGAGCTAGCCAGGTCAGCGCTAGCTAAATCATCTGCTTATCCACTTTCAGGAAGTTTGAAATGTGTGTAGCTTTTATTCTCTTAACATCTACAACACCTACATATTTTGTAAACCTATTGTAACAGTTGTTTAGCATACTGCTCTTGTATGGCACTGTAGGTTTTTATGTATTTAATGTGTTTCTCAAACTTTTTCAGACCAAGGACCACTTAACCAATAAAAAAATAAATAAAAAAAATCACGGATCACCTAGCAAAAAAACAAACAGTAGATCATTCAACAGCATATTACACAATAGGCCTACTCACTGAACCACCTTCGTTATTGTCTTTGGACCTTGCTTATTGTGTCAGAGGATTCGTATGATTTAACTGGCGTAGCTCACATTGGCATGTTGCAGAACTGTTTGGATCCACATACAAGTTGATTCAATATTGCAAACGACTCATCTATATTATATTTTACCACGTCTGCTCGCGGACCACTTGGGATAGCTTGCGGAGCACCAGTGGTCCCCGCCACCACACTTTGAGAAACACTGCATTAGATGTAACACTACCCTCCCAAATGTTCCATGGGTTTTCGTTCAGTCATTCAACTTTATACCGAGCTACAATTAGGACAAGTGTCCCAGGGTTCTGTGGTACCTTGACCTCCCCATCAGGAATAACAGACTATCGGTACTCATGGTCACGAGCAGCGCACAGGCCCAACTCTACAACTAGGATTCTACTCTGTAGCTTCTTATGGCGTACTCTGAGTGTAGCTTCTTATGGCGTACTCTGAGTGTATCTAGACGATCTTTGCCAAAGGCTTGTTTGTAATTGCAGGTTATTTGTTTGTTAAAATTTCGACAGCCTAAATGTTTAACTAGTTTATCTCCAGTTTCATTTCAACAGTATGGCTCGAGTGGGGTTGGTTAAGGATATTACCATATTTCTGTGACTGTGATTGTGGGTGTGCTGCATTCCTGTCTCTTTCCCCTGACATGAATGGGATATTGGAATATTGATGTTTTACAAATCAGCCATTGAAATGAGGGGTTTGCACAGACGACACGTTCTGGGCGGTAACCCAGCTGCATGGCCATGTTGGAGTAACCTGACCATCTGGCTAGGGTCAGGTTAATGTTGGAGTAACCTGACCATCTGGCGAGGGTCAGGTTAATGTTGGAGTAACCTGACCATCTGGCGAGGGTCAGGTTACTATAGTAGACCATCTGGCGAGGGTCAGGTTACTATAGTAGACCATCTGGCGAGGGTCAGGTTAATGTTGGAGTAACCTGACCATCTGGCGAGGGTCAGGTTAATGTAGTAGACCATCTGGTGAGGGTCAGGTTAATGTAGTAGACCATCTGGCGAGGGTCAGGTTAATGATGGAGGCACTTGGCGTCAAGAACTGAATGAAGCACAATGGAGTATTATGCACGCTGGATACCTTAAGTGATTAGAACCATGTCTAAACAAGAAACAACAACAGAAAAGCTCATCAAAGGCACAATATTTCGAGAAATGACGGTTTATTGGCAGCGCAGATCCATATGAGTTGGGTGAGGAAGACGCAATACCAAGTCCAACCACAAGCGCCCCCCCTTCCTCTGATGGCTTCTGGCATTATTCTCCTTTCACCCTGTTTTTTTAATAACTTTTGGAAGTCGATACCTACTCCAGATGTTTTTCTCGGTCTGACCTATTGGTACAACCTAAAACACGGCAATAATTAACCATTTTCCTTGACGATGTAAGGGATTTACTTCAGTGCCCAAGGGCTTCTACATACTCGACGCACCCGACCGGTAGCGCGACACTGTGACGTCAAAATGACGTAGATCTTGCTGGCGCGCCAGGATTTTAGCCAGGTAGCGCGAGGTAGCGCACCACTCATTTTTTTTCAGACGAGCGCGACAAATCGGAAACAGGAAGATGGACTAGTTCGAGGGCAAGCGAGAGTTGTAGTGTTTTGATACAGTCGTGAATTTTTAATAGTTTGCTGGATAAGTTAACAAAGTTACCAGCGAGAGTTGCAACACATGGAATTAAGAGGAAAGAATAGAAACGATTTATTTTCAAACAAAGGATATCTATTAAGGCCTGAACAAAATCTCTTTCCACTTCAGGAAATTACACAAACTCAGCCAGCTGCTAGCTAGCTAGCCAGCTAACTAAACTGTTTAAATTATTAAAATTTCCCTCGGGGTGACTAAATTATCTATCTATATATCCATCTATCTATCTACCTGTGCGCACACCTTGGAAACTAGATGATAATGATGGTGGTAGTTGTGAATAGTAGCAACCAAAGTCTGAAGTACCATCACAGAGGCTAACTAATAGCAGAGCCCGTTTACATTCTCTGCTACTAGTGTTTCTTAATGCAGCTTCTTCTGCTGTGTAACGTAGTTAGCATTAATCTTTTCACAACAGCAACACCTCTGTTCAGGAGAATATTGCAACTAATGTCGTGACCACGATGCGCGAGTATAAATGGTTACGGCGCTTCTGTGACGTCACATTGTCGCGCTACCGGTCGGGTGCGTCGAGTATGTGGAACGTTTAATGCTTTCTAATGAGGCGAGTATCTCCAATATGGCGACGTCCCGATCTGATGACACGCCGTGCAAACCCCTAATATAGTTTGATGAGCCGTCTCTGAGCTAGCAAATGAGATTACTAGCAGTGCAGAGTCCTAGTGGAGTGGTGCCAGAATACCACAGCTCATGGCTGTCCCAGAGATGAATAAATCACCAAACCTAATACATTTAATTATCCCCTGTGACAATGGATTTAGTACATTTAGAAGCATAACTGAAGCACCAGGCCTTGTGGGATTGTGTTGACTGTACTTGGCTACTGCAGGGAACAGGGGTTTCCTACCCCCAGCCTGTCTTATTTTTGCGAATAACTGTTGCTATGTTAATCTTACATTCCTTGTCTGATCATTTCAAATTCTGTGATGACTACAAATATTTGCTGGGTCAACTAGCAGTGTGTAGGCCTATTTATATATATATATATATATATATATATTTGCTGGGTCAACTAGCAGTGTGTAGGCCTGTATACTGCTAAAAAAAAAAATAAGGGAACACTTACAGTTTTCCACAATTGTTAAAACACATTTTTTGAAACCTTCCACCCTTTTCTCCATTCTCAAACTACATTCACAGAATGTCTGACAGTTATTGCGAAATAAAACACTCGCCTCAAAAGTTTTACTTGTGCTCAGAACCAAACAGTGTCAGAGTACCGATCCAGTGTATGATTGAAGTGTTCCCTTAATTTTTTTGAGCAGTAATATATACTGTATAGGGCAACTTGCAGTGTATAGGCCTATTTGTATATATTTGCTGGGGCAACTATCAGTGTATTGGCCTATAGGCCAATACACTGATATAGGCCAATACACTGATAGTTGCCCCAGCAAATATATACAAATAGGCCTATACACTGCTAGTGAGGAGCAGAGAAACAGAAAGATCCTGAAAGCCTCAGGAAGCAACTAGCAGTGTTTTGGCCTATTTTTCAGGATCTTTCTGTTTCTCTGCTCCTCACCTGCTCCCATGTGCATCATGTATGTCCCTTAATGGCAGTTGTTCTGTTTCCTCTGCAGAGGTTCGAGAAGATAAACGGCACAAACAGCGAGACGGGAAGCGGCCAGATATGCAGCGCTATCAGCCGAGCGCAGGACACAAACGCAAGGACAGCGTAGAGACGGACGACCCGCAGCAAGCCCCGTCTCAAACGGAACAATCGGCTCCAGCAGTAGACGAAGCCATGTCAAAGAAGGACATGCCAGTCTTGGGGACTGACCGACCTCACAGCAATGCCAAGCACAGGGTGCACAGGGACGCTACCCACCAGGAGGACGCTCTGCTGTCGGATGCTGACCTTAGCAACGTCAGCTTTGAGAGCGGAGGCCCGGAAACGTCTGGCAGGAAGGGTGTCGTTGTGAAGGATGGCCAGGGGTCTGACCCGGGGCTGCCCACCTCACCTAAACATGCGCGCAAAGCACGCAAGCCTGACCGCCAGATATACCAGGCGGGGGGACGCAGGGCGAAGGGCGGTAAAGACTCCGCTCCAAACCACAAGGACTCTGAGAAGGGCGGTAAAGACTCCGCTCCAAACCACAAGGACTCTGAGAAGGACGGTAAAGACTCCGCTCCAAACCACAAGGACTCTGAGAAGGGCGGTAAAGACTCCGCTCCAAACCACAAGGACTCTGAGAAGGGCGGCGTGGACGCGGAGGCCTCGGGTCCCAGCGGAGAGATGGAGAAGGGCAGCAGGGAGGCCGAGCTCGGGCACAAGGACGGGGGTGGACGGGAGTCGGAGCGCGCCGTGACCGCCGCGCCGCCTGGGGACCTCGAGGACAGCAGAGGCGCCGCCGAGCCGCAGGGCAAAGGGAGGGGCGAGAGGGGCCGCGGCCGGCGCAGCAAGGACTCAAACAGGAAGCAGGAGCCAGGACGGCCGAGAAGAGACGGAGGACCGCCGGGCGCGTCGCGCGAGGACCCGGCGTGCGTGGACACGCTGGCCAGTAGAGTGGAGAAGCTCAGCGTTGGCGACAGTCGTGGCGTGGCGTGCGACGAGGGAAAGAGGGGAGGGGACGTCGAGGAGGGACAGGACCGGACGAGGCGTTCTGGCAACGACGGCAGGAAGAGTCGAACGAGCGGGGGCGGAACCGAAGTCGCCTCAACGCCGGAGGGGGGCAACAAGAAGAGGGATAAAGGAGGCCGCAGAACGAGGGGAGGGGACAGGACGGCCCAGTCCGAGTGGACAAAGAGCGAGCCCGTGGAGAAGGGGAGGAGCTTAGCCCTGACTCCAGAGGCGGGTGCACCCAGGCAGCCCAGAGACTCTGCTCGCCGAGCCAAGGACCACAGCACCAGGGCAGAGCGGGTCACCGAGGATGCTGACCGCAGCAAAGCCAACAGGACCAAGGCAACCACGGCGTCTAAGCGCTACTCTAAATCGGACATCCGGCGAGCTCGCAACCGGACCTGCAGCACCAGCTCAGCCAGTAGTGTCACCAGCCTGGATGGCCCACTAGAGGGCGATAGACGCAGGGCACCAGCTGGTGATGCGGGGTTGGGTGCTCGGGATGGAGCGCAACCTTCTGCCCACAGAGCAGCGGGAGAGAGGACAGATGGAGGCCGACCAAACGCCAACCACCGCCGGCGACGCAACAACAGGGACATGTCCTCCTCCGACTCCCTGGAGGAGTCTCACTGGGAGAAGGGGCACCTTCGGAGAGCGAGGGCCAGCGACGGGGACTGGAGCCCAGAACACACCCCAGAGAAGTCCGTCGGGGCTCAGCGAGGGGGATCTGTCTCCGCGGGGGGCCGAGGAGGGATCCTGAGGGTGGCGGTGGACAGGCAGACGTGTTCCACCCGTGGCGCCCCAGCGCCCGCAGACGACCCGCCGGGCAGGAGGCAGAGTGAGGCACCGCGCGGGCGTGGCAGGGGCATCCTGGTTCTGCCAGCCCACACCGACCTCACCAGGTCGCCAGAGCCGGGACCCAAGCTGTTCGGGGGGGCGCGTTGGAGCCGGGGGAGGGGCGGCCGTGGGGGGGGCACCAGGAGGCTCTGGGACCCCAACAACCCCGACCAGAAGCCCGCCCTGGCTGCCCGCGGTCAGCTGCACCCCCCGCACGGCACCACCCAGCTCCCCCTCTACATGCTGCCCCACGGCGGCTACGGCCCGCTGCACTTCCACGACACCGACGACGAGGCCGCCGGGAGCCCTCCCGTCCACAAGGGGGAGCACTTCAAAGCCCACCCCAACTCCGCCGTGGCCTACTACAAGTTCCAGAACTCGGACAACCCCTACTGCTACCCGGTGCCAGCCGACGCCTCGGGCACGCCCCCCCGCTACGCCTACCCGTACGCCATGCCCTACGCCGGCGACATGTACCCGTCTCCGCCCCACTACAGCTCCTACGGGCCGGCCGCGCAGGGCGGGCACCAGGCGGGGCCACCGCTGTCCCCAGAGGAGGCGGAGGAGCAGGCGCGCGGCGAGCTGGCCAGGCTGCTCAGGGCTGCACTCACACAGGAGCTGCAGCTCAGCAACCTGCTGTCCAGAGACCACGTCAGCCTGGACGGCCTGGAGCGCATGGCCCAGCTCAGGTCAGTACAGCGCCGGGTCACATGACACGCTCGGGCCAGTACAGCACCGCGGTCACATGACACGCTCGGGCCAGTACAGCACCGCGGTCACATGACACGCTCGGGCCAGTACAGTAGAATGCGCCACATCACATGACACGCTCGGGTCAGTACAGTAGAATGCTCCACATCACATGACATGCTCGGGTCAGTACAGCACCGGGTCACATCACATCACATGTTTGGGTCAGTACAGTAGAACGCTCCACATCACATCACATGTTTGGGTCAGTACAGTAGAACACTCGGGTCAGTACAGTAGAACGCTCGGGTCAGTACAGCACCGGGTCACATCACATCACATGTTTGGGTCAGTACAGTAGAACGCTCCACATCACATCACATGTTTGGGTCAGTACAGTAGAACGCTCGGGTCAGTACAGTAGAACGCTCCACATCACATGACATGCTCGGGTCAGTACAGCACAGGGTCACATCACATCACATGTTTGGGTCAGTACAGTAGAACGCTCGGGTCAGTACAGTAGAACGCTCCACATCACATGACACGCTCGGGTCAGTACAGTAGAACGCTCCACATCACATGACATGCTCGGGTCAGTACAGCACCGGATCACATCACATGTTTGGGTCAGTACAGTAGAACGCTCGGGTCAGTACAGTAGAACGCTCCACATCACATGACACGCTCGGATCAGTACAGTAGAACGCTCGGGTCAGTACAGTGGAATGCTCCACATCACATGACACGCTCGGGTCAGTACAGTAGAACGCTCCACATCACATGACACGCTCGGGTCAGTACAGTAGAACGCTCCACATCACATGACACGCTCGGGTCAGTACAGTAGAACGCTCCACATCACATGACATGCTCGGGTCAGTACAGCACCGGGTCACATCACATCACATGTTTGGGTCAGTACAGTAGAATGCTCCACATCACATGACACGCTCGGGTCAGTACAGTAGAACGCTCCACATCACATGACACGCTCGGGTCCGTACAGTAGAACGCTCCACATCACATGACATGCTCGGGTCAGTACAGCACCGGGTCACATCACATCACATGTTTGGGTCAGTACAGTAGAATGCTCGGGTCAGTACAGTAGAATGCTCCACATCACCGGGGTACATCAAACTCAGTGGGCTTGTACTACTAGGCTGATGAGGAATAGAGGCGTCTGGTCCCAGGCCTGTCTATCTTTGTGAAGGCATAGGCTAGGCTCGTTGCTCGGTAGTTTCTTGTCCAAGAACAGATGATGTTTGTCCAGTTGATCCAGAGTAAGCCCATCTTCCTCGAGTCTTTGTGGGCAGAGGTGTAAATCCTTAATGGGTCACCCCACTCCCCGTATCTTACTCTGTTGTATTTGCATTGATATCTGGGCCATTACGAAGCAGCACGCGGGGAGCTTTGCTATCTGTGCCATTGAGTACTGAAGCAGCTTGCTGAACCTGACTGTTGATTTAAGTAACCCTCCTGTATGCTTGATTTCCCATCATGCATTTCACTCATGGACTTTTCCAAATATCGTTCCAGGGCGGAGCTGTTGACCATGTACGAGCGAGTGCTCCTGACCGACATCGAGTTCTCTGACTCTCAGAATCTCGACCAGGCACTGTGGAAGAACGTGTTCTACCAGGTGATCGAGCGGTTCCGTCAGATGATGAAGGAATCTCCCGCGGACACACCTGCTTATGTGCGCAACATGCTCTTCACCGTGCTGGACGAGGTGTGGACACACACACACACACACACACACACACACACACACAAAACATTCTCTTCACCGTGCTGGATGAGGTGTGGGGACATGCACGCTTACACACACACACACACACACGCACGCAACATGCTCTTCACCGTGCTGGATGAGGTGTGGGGACATGCACGCTTACACACACACACAAACACACGCACACACACACACGCCCGCCCGCCAACACATGCTTACTGCAGGTTAACACTCACACACACACACACTTCTGCATCTTTCTTCTGTGATAATGATTTGCTGATGCAATCAAGAGCTCACTGAAATAGCACCAACCCTTGTGTTTTCAGGAGCAGTTCATTAATGCATTATATTGAGTTGTGTGAGTCTTAAGGGAGCAGTCTAGTGATGGTGAGTGTAGCGTTGCACCTGTTGCTGGTGGTTGAACTGTTTTGTGTGTGTGTGTGGTGTGTGTGCGTGTCCTGCAGGGGGCAGTGTTCTTTGACGGGCTGCTGCTGAAGCTCCAGACTGTGTTCCAGTTTAAGCTTGAGGACTACATGGATGGCATGGCCATACGGTCGCGCCCTCTGAGGAAGACGGTACGCACGGCACGGCAAACACCAACTCATTTACGTAGTGCTAACCATGAGGGCTGTGAGAGCGCGCGACTATTGTGTTTCTTATTTCACTCTCTCCTTCTCTGTGAGAGCACGCGTCTATTGTGTTTGTTTTTTACTCTCCTCTGTGAGAGTACGCAACTATTTTGTTTATATTTCACTCTCTCCTTCTCTGTGAGAGCACATCTGTTTATATTTCACTTTCTACTTCTCTGTGAGAGCATGCGTCTGTTGTGTTTATATTTCTTAAATGCATGTCCCCCTTCACTGTCTCCTTCTCTGTCTTCCGCGTGTGTGTAGGTGAAGTATGCCCTGATCAGTGCCCAGAGGTGTATGATCTGTCAGGGCGACCTCGCCAGGTACCGGGAGCAGGCTACTGATTCTGCCAACTACGGCAAGGCTCGCAGGTCAGTTGGTGTTACAGCATTGCCAACTACGACAAGGCTGGCAGGTCACTTGGTGTCAACTATGGCAAGGCTGGCACGTCAGTTAGTGCCAACTACGGCACTGCTGGCAGGTCAGTTGGTGCCAACTGCGGCAAGGCTCGCAGGTCAGATGGTGTTATAGCACTGCAGGCCACTGATTCTGCCAACTACGGCAAGGCTCGCTGGTCAGTTGGTGCCAACTACGGCAAGGCTGGCTCAGGCTCAAGAGGAAATGAAGGCCTTCCCAATAATGCTATTCTTTATTTAGCACATGCTTTATCCAACATAACCCTCAGCACAGATGCATATTTGCTTATGCCCTGGGGGTGGAACTACCGTAGAGCACCAGATGAAATGAGAGTTATTTTATGCTTCAGTGAATCAGAGCTGATTCGATGACTGGCAGTGGGGTTTTTAAGGGGGGCTTTGAGATGGGTCATTCCACGTCATTCCGCTATCCCACAAGGCAATAACTAAACTGTGGCAGCCGCTATCCCATAATGCAATGACTAAACTATGGCCGCCGCTATCCCATAATGCAATGACCAAACTGTGGCCGCCGCTATCCCATAATGCAATGCCGCTATCCCATAATGCAATGACTAAACTGTGGCCGCCGCTATCCCATAATGCAATGACTAAACTGTGGCCGCCGCTATCCCATAATGCTCATAGCATCCTGTGTCTGTCCCTGTCTACAGCTGGTACTTGAAGGCCCAACAGATCGCCCCCAAAAATGGCCGTCCGTACAACCAGCTGGCCCTTTTGGCTGTCTATACGGTGAGAACACCACACCAGAGCACCCACACACACCAGAGCACTTTTATATAACTGGCTATTTGTTTTAAGGACATGTTTGTGCATGCCTATAGGCAGCCACTCTGAAGTAGTCAGAGTCTAAGGCGATTCAAAAAGAGTCAGAAAAGTCGAGACAGGACCCATTTAAAATTTCGGTGTCCACCACTCTAGTTCATCCAAAACAAACCAGAAAAGGGACTCAAAGTGCTAAATACCGGAATTATCCTTTAAATACTCGATAATGTCAATTTGCAGTGTGTGCAGCCAGAGTCTGATGGCTGCTCTGCCTCATGAACGTGTTGGAATGGGCTGCTTTCATTGCAACGTTTTAACTTTGCCGGCAGAAAAGCATATTGAGGTTCTCTGTGTGTGAATGTACTGTAATGATTGGCTAACGTGTACCATGGACTTACCTGGTTCATTTGGCTTTTTGAAGTAGAGCTCATTTCCTTTTAAGTGGGTCTCTTCACTGCAGCCCCTTGCTTTTTCCTATGTTTAGTCACTAGTTTTAGTTCTCAATTTTTGAGAAAAAGGCTGTTTGACCATTTCAACTTGTAGCTATTCAACATTCTCATGTCCATTTCCTTGACCCCCCCCCCCCCCCCCCCCCCCCCGCCCTCTTGTTACCTCCTTCCTCCTCTCTCTCTCTCTCTCTCTCTCTCTCTCCCTCCATCTGTTTCTCTCCCTCCATCTCTCTCTCTTTCTCTCTCTCTCCCTCCATCTGTTTCTCTCCCTCCATCTCTCTCTCTCTATCTCTCTCTCTCTCTCTCTCTCTCTCTCTCTCTCCTCCATCTGTTTCTCTCCCTCCATCTCTCTCTCTCTATCTCTATCTCTATCTCTATCTCTATCTCTATCAGAAAAGGAAGTTGGATGCTGTGTACTACTACATGCGGAGCTTGGCTGCCAGTAACCCGATCCTGACGGCTAAGGAGAGCCTGATGGGGCTATTTGAGGAAGCCAAACGCAAGGTTAGTTACTTTAGACTGTCCACACACACCACCATCCAAACGCAAGGTTAGTTACTTTAGACTGTCCACACACACCACCATCCTAGCAGCAACACCCACATTCATTAGCATTTTGCAAAACATTTAATTATGATGAATGGAATGTTCATTTAAGGCTCCAAGCATCTTGCAATCCTGCTGAACATGTGTGTGTTTACGTAGTTTAGCCAAGTGGCGTCAGCAGCACAGATGTTGATGTTTACAGCTCCCTGTGTGTGTCATCACTGCTGAGTCAGCCCCCATAAGAGGGCGACTCACCCCGGCAGGGCCAAATGAGCTCTAACGTGGGGGAACCAGGGCCAAATGTGCTCTAACGTGGGGGAACCAGGGCCAAATGTGCTCTAACGTGGGGGAACCAGGGCTGAGGGGGAACCAGGGCTGATCGGAGCTCATGGCTGTGAGTCTGCAGGTGTTGGTTTTTTTACAGGTGAAATAGGCTTCTGTAGCCTGATGTGACTAATACTTGATTAACACACATGCATGGGAAGAACTTTTGAACACACAGGAAGAGAAATAGAAAAGTTTTGAGTGCTTGGAAGGCTCTCTTCCTTTTCTGCTTTCTGCCTGTAACTTTTGAGATTCTGCTGTTGAGGCTTTGACCTTCCGCAGGAGAGGAGTGTTCCGTAGGAAGGCTCCTGGTAAGAGCAGGGCCCAGGCTGCCCGGGTGGAGTGAGTCACCAGCAGGAGGCCACGTTGAGTTTTCATGTTTTTCAGAGCTAAAGAGGGGAAAGCATGCGGGGGTAGAACCAAGAGACCTTGCTGTGCGTGTGCTCTATAGAGAAAAGCATGCACGCAAGCACGCACGCACACACACTTCACATGACTACACACACACACGCACGCACGCACACACACTTCACATGACTACACACACATACACATGCACGCACACACACTTCACATAAGTACACACACATGCACACGCACTTTCAAAGATCGGTTCTTTGTTTGTGTCCACTTAGCCTGGAGCACCACTAGACACAGAAACTTGAATGGTAGTAAACTTCAGAGCTTCATCCGGTAACCGGGGATCCCTGCCGCATGTGTGCCGCGCGCGCGCCAGATGTGTGTCAGATGCGTGCCACGTGCGTGCCAGATGCGTGCCACGTGCGTGCCAGATGCGTGCCACGTGCGTGCCAGATGCGTGCCTCGTGCGTGCCACATGCGTGCCAGATGCGTGCCACATGCCTGCCACATGCCTGCCACATGCGTGCTGTGCTAGATGCGTGCTAGATGCGTGCTAGATGCGTGCTAGATGTGTGCCACATGCGTGCTGTGCTAGATGTGTGCCACATGCGTGCTAGATGTGTGCTAGATGCCTGCCACATGCGAAAAAAAGAACTAAGGATCGTGTCCCAGGTGGGCAAAGTTAGGTGCTGAGTTTCTAGACCTAGGAATCGAAAGTTAGGTGCTGGGTTAGATGCTGGAGTGGATGCTGAGTTTCTCCCAAAACTGTGCCGTATCTGGGCCATATCTGTAACAAAAGGCAGCTGAAAGCAGAGATGCCTCAGAAACCCTGATGCATACACTTATGGCACAGTCTGGAAAACCTTACCTATGCACTTTTCTTTCTTTCTTTCTTTCTTTCTTTCTTTCTTTCCTCTCTCCCTCTCCCTGCTGGGTCCTGCAGACAGATGATGTGGAGCGGCGTAAGCAGCAGGAGTCGGAGGGGGCATCCCGCGGACCGCGGGGGAGAGGAGGAGGTAGTGGTGGAGGAGGAGGAGGAGGTGGAGGAGGGCGTGGAAGTGTGGACCACACGCGGGAGGAGATCTGGATCCGACCGAGCCGGCAGCCGGGAGGCTCGTGGCCAGAGAGTGAGTCCGGTAAAGATTCCGACCTGGACGGAGAGCTGGGAACACTCAGCTCCAGAGATGTGAGTGGAACCAACACACACACGCACACACACACACCCTACCTTACTTCCTAGAGAGAGGCACATGCTCTCTCATAAAGCTACACACACACACGCAGACCTGCCAACCTGTACGCATTTTGCGTAGCAACCACGCATTTTCGCATCAAAGTACGCAGCTACGATTTTTTACTTAAAACTACGCAAAACGAGCAGACGTCCAACTTTTCCGGAAAGCTCCTTGAGCATGTGAATCAGAGAGAAAGTGACCAGTGAGAATGAGCGGCAAAGCATAGTGGCCACTCTTTATGTTATTTTTTTCTTCATCCAACGGTGGGTTTAACAAGTGTTCACTCGCAAATTCGTTCCCCCAGCTGCCGTTTTGCGAAACTAAAAATATTCCACTGAGTGCGATTGTAAATTCACCTAGGCCTAATAGTTTGATGTTATCTTGGAAAGTTATTACTTGTTCACCAGTTGTTTCACTTAGCATATTTTCAATGAGTCGCTGAAGTTTTCATAACTAAGGCGCTAATGGAGCGCGGACCTTTCCATGGCATGGTCAAACTAGCGCACAACTTCAACGTCATCGTTCTCAGCCACCCCCTCTGTTCGCTGATTGGACAGGTAAAATTTGGCCTGAGAAAACCCGCAAATATACCGAAATCCTAGACGATGTACTGATGGAAAATGAAAATTGAGCGGAAGTACGTAGGAGGGCGGAGCCAGGCTATGATGGATGTATTTCTTTACAAAATAAATCTTTAATAATAATGGATGGAAAAGAGGTAATGATGCCAGACATGATTGAATAGAGGCCACATGTAGCAACATATCCACATCAGTCCCTATCAACACAAGTGTTTTTCATAGGTCAGGATTTTTAGGCTCTAAAACAGATTGTCAACATTATAGAGCTACTGTAAAAGATTCAGTTTGCACTTTCAGGAACACATTGGATCACGTTTAGATAGATATTCGACATTAAAGATGGGTCGCTGTCCAAAATGTGTCTTGCGAGTATGGCCGTGCGTGCGTGCATGCTCATGGTGCCTCTTCACCATCCTCCAGAGCTCCATCTCATCTTCCTGCCTCTTGCCTCCCGTCATTGTTGTTGTCGTTGATGTTGTTGTTGTTGTTGTTGTTGTTGTCGTTGCAGGGACCATGATGGAAATAAGTGCTTGCATTACATTACACTTACATGTTTTTTTCTATCCCTTGGATATGTCTTTATTCCAAATAAATCAAATTGTTAGTCTTATTCACACACTTACTGATCTATACAGGTGTGTAGATGCAACACACACACACACAGGCCTGTGTGAGGCGGAGAGGGAAGAATGAGAAGGTTCTCATCATAGTGTATTTGTACTGACGTGGGAGAATAGCCACGGTAACAGGATGACAGCTGCTGGGCTGGTGATTCACCTGACGACTGCGTCTCAATACCTCATTAAAAGGATGTTTACGTCTGTGTGTGTGTCTGTGTGTGTCTGTGTGTTTATGCATGCACACATGCCCACTCGCCGGAAGTTGTGTTCTAGACAGGATGATGGAGGATGTTCCATTCTTCAGGGGAATAATAATAGTCATAGTCTTGAACTGAGTTCAGGAGAGAATAAGAGGATTATTAAATCAGCAGGGAAATGTAGTCATCGTATGCTGTCTATAGGATCTACATTGCACTTAACTCTGTTGTCAGGTGCAGGTATTGCGTGCGTGCGTGTGTGTGTGTGTGCGCGCCTTGTTCTTCATGTTGTTGTTTTTCCTCCTCAGCTTCAGAAGAGGTTCATCCTCAGTTTCCTGCACGCCCATGGAAAGCTCTTCACTAAAGTCGGGTAAGACCTCTAATGTTACTGTAACACTATAGGAGATAGTAGGATTCATAAACATCAAATGCATTTGTAAAAATTACCATTAAATGTATTATTTATGAACTTATTATTCAGGCTGATTCATGTTCCCTTGCATTGTGTAACTGAGGTCCATGGCTAGTCTGGCTTTCACCAGACCAAGCTCAATCTTTTAAGAAATCAAAAAATAAATAGCTGGCAGATCAGGCTGGGTTCACCCAGCCTAGTCCATAGGCACCGGATATTGTTTAATTTTCCAATTGAGATATCCACGCTCTGGCTATTCTAAATGCAAAAATGCATCAGGGAGTTATGACAAAACTGTAACTAACAAACTAGATCCTAATAGAAAGCTGTTAGCTTCCCTAAGCTACAGGTAGGCTTATAAGGTAGGCCTATTTACAACATAAATTGTCAATAGGCTATGCTGGCGACACAAATAAAATATGTATAGGCAAAACTGTATCAGACCGGTGTAACGTTGGTAAATCTTCCATTGCACAGAATGATTTTTGTAGCACGTGCAACAAATGACAGTCGAAAGATACAATTACAGTGCTGCTATCAATTTGCTTGGTATAACCGCATTTATAGTTTTCTACAAATGCAATCAATCAAATTGGCCTCCATCACTCAACCAACGCTAACGGTAACATTACCTAGGTCCTTATTGATATTATAAGATTAACATACCTGCAGTAAAATCCAAGCATGTCCGATAAACATCCTCAGATTTATTTCGGCTTCAAGAAGAAATGGGAATTACATTTCATGAGGAACATCATCCTATCCTTATTAGACGTTCTCTGCGGTAAACTACAGTCCTTGTAGGAAGCGTCCATTGTTTTTCCAACCCGCTTTTAACTTCCAACAAAATTACGTCTCACTGCAACGATGCGCCATCTAGTGGACAAACGACTACTTATTGCCAATACTGGAAATGCAGCCATGATGATGATGATGATGATGAATATTTATTTTGGCTTTCTTTTAATCCTACTGAATTTGTAATTATGTATTGGCCGTTCTAATACCGATAGTATGTGGGTGCCTGTGTGTGTGTGCATGTGTATATGTGTGCACCGCCATCTACAGGCCAATGAGTGTACAGTCACTAAATGTACACATAACCTAATTTTTTTTAGACCGCCCCCCCCCATGGATGAAATTCTACGAAACTTGGCATACACCCAGAGAATGCCAGGTCAATCATACACATAAAATTTGGTGCAGTTCTGAACATCTTAACTGAAAATAGGGGTGATTAAAGCAGAATAATATTGCATTTTCATTTTTTACCGGGGGGGGGGGGGGGGGGGGGGTCATAATTAGTTTGAAGAGGAAATACAGCAAAATCGGTAGGAAGCGTAGCCGCCTACGAGGTTCGATTTTTGATTGACATATTGATTGGGTCCTCAGTGTTTCCCAAGTCCAGTCAACTTTATTTCTATAACGCATTTCATACACAGAGGTCAACTTTATTTATATAGCGCATTTAATACACAGAGGTCATTGAATGTGCTTAACATAAACAAAAGCAAACAGGAATAGCTGATACAGGAATAGTTTAAAAAGTATAACAATAGAGGTCATAATAAATTCCTTTTTCTGCTGTTAGTGAATGTGTGTGTTGTCTGTATGCAACTGAGACCTTGAATTTCCCCGGGGTATCCTATCTATCTATCTATCTATCTATCTATCTATCTATCTATCTATCTATCTATCTATCTATCTGAAAACATAAAACGCACAAGGTAAAATCATTTAAAAATAAAGAATAATTAACTAAAATGTAATTCCAGGGAATTACGAGTGCATGAAAATGCAAAAATGGCTGCTGAATAAAATATTGTTGAATATTGTCTAAAATATAATCTAAGTAAAAAGATGGAGGTCAGATAGAGAAAAAAGCTGGTGGGGAGCCATAATTGATGACAACTGACAGTTGGAATGGCCGAACAGTTAAATAGTTGAGTAGTTTAAATAGTTAAATTATTTTATAGTGAATTATTGTATTGAGGACTTATTTTGAAGTTGAAGTTGAGGACAGAGGAAACAGTTGGCGGGAGTTGTAGTTGATGACTGACAGTTGGAATGGCTGAACAGTTAAATAGTTGGAGAGTGAAAATGGTTAGGTTATTTAATAGGGAATTATTGTAGTGAGTACTTTTATTTTGAAACAGTTGTGGACAGTGGAAACGGTTGGTGGGAGTCAAAGTTGATGACAACTGACTGTTGCTAGAGTAATTATGGTGGTTGCTATGCTGGTTGCTAGGTTAATGATGTTGGTTGCTAGGTTTTAATTGTGAATGTGGTTGCTAGGCTGTTGCTAGGGTACTTGAATCATTACTAGGTTGTTGCTAGGGTGTCCATGGTGGCTACTATCAGAAATAAAGGAGTTACTACAGTGGTTTGCTAGTATAATCATGTTGGTTGCTATGGAAACTGACATAGATGCTTAATTTCAGTGGTTGCTAAATTGGTTGCTAGGTAGGTGGTGGTTTAATATAGTAGGCTAGAGGTATAGTTGATGATAACTGACAGTTGGAATAGTAAAATAAAGTGAACAGTTAAATCGTTGGATAGTTTAAATGGTTAAATTATTTAATATAGAATTATTGTAATGAGGACTTTTATTTTGAAACAGTTGTGGGCAGAGGAAGCAGTTGAACAGGATCTGTAGTCTTATTGTATGCTTAAAGCCTGAGACAGACAGTTGCTGGAGGTGGCCGGAACACTTGGCATAGGATTCTAAGTGCCCTACTGTGATGTCATAATCGCCAATGTTAAGTCTATGGGAAAATTTTAGTAGTTTTTTAATTAATAGTTTAAAAAGTATAAAAGTTCCAAAGTTGAAATACATAGCTGAAGTCACCTAAGTAAGACCTACGCAACGCAGTTTGAATGAAGTTTCTATGTTAAACAGTTGAAGCCGCATTAAACGCACAAAAAGCGTCAGCGGAATAATAACATATAATAAGAATAAATCGGATAACAGTAGAGATAAGCAAAAAAACAAAGGCAAAACTAGTAAAAAAGTCATAAAAGTAATAAAAGACAAGGTAGAATAGCTTGAGGACGAGAAGGTGTGTACTGCTGAAGCATGTCTGATGGGTATTTAGGTGCTGCTCCATTGAGTGATTTATAAACAAGCAGTAGTGATTTAAAGTCAATTCTGTGACTTACTGGAAGCCAGTGCAGGGACTTAAGAATTGGAGTAACGTGGTTGGTTCTTATAGTTTTTGTTAGAATCCTAGCTACTGCATTTTGTATCACCTGAAGCTGTTTAATAGTCTTTTTAGGAAGGCCTGTGAACAGTCCATTGCAGTAATCAACCCTGCTGGAGATAAATGCATGAATGAGTTTTTCTAAATCATCTTTTGACATCAGCCCTCTAAGTTTGATTGAACATTAAATTGACTCCCGACGTTAGGCTACAGCCGATACAATTACTGTACGTTCTTGAATTTCCCCTTGGGGATCAATCAATCAATCAATCTATCTATCTATCTATCTATCTCATATCTATCTATCTATCTATCTATCTAGCTAGCTCTAGGACATTAAATCAGCTAACATCAATGTTAACGTTGCCCTGTGTTGCCTACGCTTGGCTATCTTCCCTTGACTGGCACTGTGTTCTACAGTACCACACGTGGCACATCGAGGCATTACCAGGCTGTGCCGCCACTAGCTCATTTGCCTGCTAACTTTAGAGGATCTGGGCAACACACAATGGTTGTTTTTTCACATCCTGTTGACATTTATACATTTGAAACAATGAAAAACTGCAAGTAGCACCATGTTTTCTAGCAATTAAGGATGGGCATAATTAATCGACGATCGATAGTTGATCATTAAGAATTCCGTTGATGACGTTCATTTGTTGTCGATTAAACTAATGCAGGTTGCGTTACATAGTGTGTCTTGAAGCAATTAAATGAATCACTGTGTGGCAGCAATTAAACATTATACCACCCGGGGACAATATTTGACGCTATAGGCTACTCAGTTACCTACGAGTTTCCGTTTTGATTTATGAAGAGTTCACGGTGAAGTGTGGCATGGGACTATTTTATTGTTTAAAAAACGATAACGTTAGTTCACTGCAAACACTGCGATGTAATAATTGCCTACCACTATCAGTGCATGAGCAAAAGAAGACATTGTTTTGATTTAACTCAATGAAATAAGAGCTCTTAATATTTTATATTGTTGGTTGGTTTAATACCTTGTTGTCCACCATGGGTCTCCAACACGTCGCTCTCAAGCTCAGTTGCTTGCCGCCCCCTTCTGAGTTTGCCAGAGGCCGAAGCAGTGGGCCTAGAGTACTACTACATTTAAACACAATTGTTGCCGCGACTGGAGGCATTCCAGCCTATGAATTTAATAAAGTAAATCATGCAATTCAAACAGCACAACTCGCGTTTTGAATGAATGAAAGCGGCTGCCTTGTCTCGCAATAAACAGCGGGTGAAAATCTCGACTCTTTCAACTACATGAAATGTAATGGTGAGCTATCAAATACCTCCCAGATTTCAGTGCTCATCAGTCCCAACATTGATATAATCAAACTGTCCAAAAGTAAATTAAATCCCAAACCAAACGGAAAATCTTCTGCTTTTGATAGCGGCATGTGATCCAAACGAAATGCATGTCTCACAATAAAATGCACATAGAAATAAAGGCCAGCTCAATATAGCCTACGTCTGCCCCAAATGAAGCCCTGTGCTTAGTTAAAGTTAAGTAAATAAAAGACCATAATTTGAGGATTTACGGCAGTTATTTTTTTTTATGAGGCTTTGTTAAATAGCCTAATTAATTGTTATAGGCTAATCTCTCACCCTCTTTCTCGACTCCGTGCCTTGGATAGTTTTGAGTTACATTTAGACAAAACCTGTCAGATCTAAGCATTATTATGTTTTTGGTTAAGTTATTGTTTAATATGATTCTTTTTTATAATTTATTATTTTGGAACAAACGAGGGTCTCTGTTCAATCTGAACACCGGCTCGCATTCCACTGCTTTAGAGCACCGCAGGGCAGCGCTTAATATCTTCAAGTTTAGCCTAACCGAACGTCCAGTTTAACTGCCACAAGTTATTCTTCTTGTGATAAAGATCTCATCGAGGAAAAACACGCTGTATTTTTGTATTTTCATTGCATTTTTAAATTTATAAAAAGTTAAATAAATAATGAATTTTTAATATAGGCTTAGAAATATTAATGATTAATCGATAGTCGATCATTAATTCTCCCGACAATTGACTAAGAAAATTTAATCGAATGCCCATCCCTACTAGCAATAGTTATCATTCGCAACATTAGCATTGCAACATTTGATGCTATTTTGATGTGAATAATTTGATTAGAAAATAAGGAAATCTAACTGAGCCCAAGCTTTTTAATGGCTGAGTGTGTTTGTGTGTGTGTGTGTGTGTTTATATAAAGTTATAGCTTTTCATCAGCTCACTGTCTTATACCATATGTTGCTGTGTGTGTGTTTCAGCATGGAGACGTTCCCTGCTGTAGCGAGTCGGGTTCTTCAGGAGTTCCGGGTTCTGCTGCAGCACAGCCCCTCCCCTCTGGGAAGCACACGCCTCCTCCAGATAATCACCATCAACATGTTCACTATTCACAATGCACAAAGCCGAGGTAACGCACACACACAACACGCACACATATATATATACATACACGCACACATACGCACACGTACACACAACACGCACACGTACACACAACACGTACACACAACACGCACACGTACACACAACACGCACACGTACACACAACACGCACACGTACACACGCACGCACACATACACATACACGCACACATACACACACACACGCACGCACGCACACATACACATACACACAACACGCACACATATACACACACACACACACACACACACACACGCACACACACACACTCACGCCTTCATTATGCTACACACACCAAAAAGGCAAAGCTAGCATGATATACTGCCACTCCAACACACAAACACATCCGTATTTGTGATCCGTATGTGTGTCCCTGCACATACATAAATGGTTTAAATAAGTGTGTGCGTGTGTGTGTGTGTGTGTGCGTGCGTGCGTGTGTGTGTGTGTGCGTGTGTGTGTTTGTGCAGATGGTGACGGGGACGTTCGGTCCATGCTGCAGGAGCAGGCCACCTCACTGGGCTTGGCCATGTTTGGGCTCCTAGTGCAGCGCTGCTCACAGCTGGTGAGAGAGGCACCCACAGGTGAGGAAGATAACACACACACACTGGACAAACACACACACACTCACACACACAGGCGTAGCTAAGCATAAGAGTGCAGTAGATGCTGGAGGTTGCAGTTATGAAAGGCCCCCTCCATCCAAGCTAACCCCCCACCCCACCCCCCCCCACAGTTGAGGAAGATGACACACACACACACACACACTGGACAAACACACACACACACAGGCGTAGCTAAGCATAAGAGTGCAGTAGATGCTGGAGGTTGCAGTTATGAAAGGCCCCCCCCCATCCAAGCTAACCCCCCCCCCCCCCCCCCACGCTGCCCTCCCCAGACGCGGTGTGTGTGGACGGTTGTGAGGCCGGCTCCAACTGCACGGACTGCGCCGTGGAGAAGATGGTGCGTGTGTCGGCCTTCTCGCCCGACCTCCACGAGCTGCTGCCCAGTGCCAAGGTCTGGTCCGACTGGATGCTGGGACACCCAGAGAACTGGAACCCCCCACCCAACAGCATGTAGTGAGTACACACACACACACAGACCTCTGGAACCTACCACAAAATAGTAAAAGTTTCTATTAACTTGAAAAATGAAAATGCACTGTTCTGTTATCCAAAGTCGTCGTCTTCTTCTTGTTGTTATTATTATTATTCTACTAACGCATTAAACTATCAGTCTATCAACCACTTTATCTACATTTAACTTTTAAACTGTCTACTTTTTAAACGATGCAACCACCATATCTATCCTAGCATCACCTTAGTAACTATCTCTGCATTATCTATTTTAACTATACATAATATTTTACATCACAACTTTTGCATTTTACATTTTCTAGTTTAATAAATTTGCCCAACTATATATTTGTTGGTTATAAAAATGAATAGGCCTACAATAGACACACAGTTGCTGGTTGTTTATGTTGCTTATGCTGCTTGTTGCTGTATGCTGCTCCATAGGCTACTAAATAAAGCTGTCTTCATAAGGTAACTGTAAACGGAAATCAGACTCGCCAGACTTTCATTTAAAACGGTCTCTTACTGGAGTAGGAAGTAACGAACATCACAGGTGGAGACGTGCTTTATAGCCAACTGTAATAGGGATGTCCCGATCCAGCTTTTTGCACTTCCGATCCGATACCGATATAGTAGCTTTTAGCATCGGCCGATACAGATACCGGCCGATCCAAGCATGTATTAAAGATTAAAGATATTTACTTTTTTTGTTGTTATACTCATGTTGAAAAGGGTTTTACTCTTAAGAACAACTAGCCAACTTAATTAGGTTAGTTTGAATAATCCACAGTGGTTGGTAATGAGAAGCTGACCTGTTTATTCTTAACAGGGTTAAATAAACACAAAATAATAAATAGTCAATTAACCACACAAACTGAATTGGCATCAGTGCTCTGCTCAAAAGTGTAAACCAAGGCTTAAAAAAGCCATCAGTGTAAACAATATAAAATTATATATAAAAGCAACACACACAAAACCTGAGTAGAAAATAGTCAAATTACCACACACACACTGAATTGGCTATAACAACCCAAATAACTGTCACGTCTTCTACAGTATTGCTATCTCCTCCACACTTTACTGCTCCATCTCCATACTCCCTTCAATTTCTACTGTTTGCCCTGGCTGCAGTCTGAGCATGATGGGGAGATTGTTCTTCACAAAGGTGATCTTTTCAACATGCTCAGGTGTCAGCCTGCTCCTGTGCTCATCAATGATAAGTGAGACTGCGCTAAAAAGCCTCTCACTGTTGCGTTTTAAAAGCGAAACTGATGCCACAACTGGTCTGGGTTTGCTGAAGTAACCTAGGCTACAGGCTGCATTTATTACAGAAAATCAAGCAACATAGCACGTAGGCCTATCTACAATATTTAGAGACAGGAGCTTAAGTTTACCGCGACAACAGCTGTCACTAATTCACATCGTCGTAGGCTGCGCCGATGCACAGACTAAACGCTAAAAAAAAGTTATGATCGCCTACTGGAAGCTTCTACCCTTTTGGATGTGTAGAGTTGTAGGCCTAGGTGCACTTAGTTGTTAGCGATTGACCTGGTTGCTTTTTGAAATGAAATGCGTTTGTTAGGCTAGCCGATTGTAAAAATAGGGAAATTAAAGTGCGTGCTGTGCCTATACATTACACAAACAATCTTAAATCGCGGAGATAACATTCGTTAGACAGGCAAAGCTGTCAGCAGCAACATGCATAAGAGCCTTAATAGTAAGAGGGTCTCGCGGGCGGTCGCGGTTAACATTAGGCTATATTAATTCAACTGTGACATGAAATGATTGCTCAATAACTTTAAATTCTTAGTGGGACATGCACAGACAAGTGGGATGCTGGACAGGTCGCTAGGTGTGCTGAAAAACGCGGACCGGATTTGGGGGGAAAAGATGAAAAAAACTGGAATGGATTACCTACATCGGTGATCTGGAAAACACGGACCGGAGTTTTGAAAGCAAACTGGATCGGGAGTCCGGATTGGGATTTTCCCGTGCAGGCCGATCCCACATTTTTTGCTAATATCGGCGGCGGAGACCAATGAGACGGATTATCAAAAAGAGGGGTAGTTTATTTTGTAACCCTCGCAAAAATGGTCAAAAGCGGCCAAAAGGCCCGACAGTACGATCCCTCGCAGGGGATAATGTTTTGGAAAACAGACGAAGGTGATGGGACTGGCTACAAGCCGGTCACACGATCCTCATCTGTTTAGTGAGAGAGAGACTGAGGCAAGCAGCGGGTGGCCTTAAGTAGGCTGTGCCAGGTGCACCTGATTATGGGTAGTTAACCTGTGGGCACACGGAAAAAGGTGAAAGCACAAACGCAAGACATACTCGCCTCAGCAGGGGGAGCTCAACATGAATGCAAATTAACTAAACAATAAGGGTTCGTAACAGACAGGGTAAAGTAGCCTATCGTGAAATTAACGTAGCTTGGATAGGCTACCAGCTGCATGAGAACACAAGCTCCACACTAACAAACCACTGATAGTTGATAAAATAATATTCATAACCCACAAGGAAAAGCTAAGACTGTAACAGGTTCATCCTATGCTCGATTTTGCCACGGACATCGATGTCTGACTGACTGCTCCACTAGTATGGCAACTGGGTAGGCCTATATGACAGTAACATACCACATTTGATCAAAGAAAGTAGTGATGCACCGATACAGTATATCGCAGGCTATCGGTATCGGCCGATATGGGCCTTTTTTGTTGCCATCGGCCATCTGTGAAACGCCCAATATTAGTGGCCGATGTCAAATATGCTGGCCACGACTAAATTGCTGATAAGCGTCGCCAACCTATTCTAAGAGTGCAGATCTGAACTTTCCATAGGGAGTAGTAGAGGGATATGCAAGATTACAGTTCTTTTCTTCTCTCTCCAGGGTCTACATTTCACTGCGGGATTGTGGGTATTGCACATAATTTGTTCAAGTCCCGCAACTCTAGCCATCATAAAGCGAGAAATTTCCGCATACACTTTACAGCCTGCCTGATGACACAATTTCAATATCGGTGACCGATCTCTCTCTCTCTCTCTCTCCTCTCTCTCTCTCTCCCTCCCTCTCTCTCTTCCTCTCTCCCTCCCTCTCTCTCTTTCCCTCCCTCTCTTCCTCTCTCTCTCTCTCTCTCTCTCTCTCTCTCTCTCTCTCTCTCTCTCTCTCTCCCCTACAGTAGCAGCGGTGGTGTTGTGAGTGTGTGGGTGTGCCTGGCGGAGCTGTGTAATGAGCTGGCGCGTGTGTACCATGACGAGGCGGCGCTGTACAAGGTGGAGGGGGAGGGGGGGGGTGGAGGGGGAGGAGGACGAGGAGCTGGCTCTGCTCCTGCTGGAGGAGGACCGCCTGCTGGCCGGCTTTGTGCCCCTCCTCGCCGCCCCCCAGGAGCCCTGCTACATCGACCGCTCCACCGACCAGGTGGGACACGCATGCACGCACACACGCTCACACATGCAGCATGCACACACACATGCAGCATGCACGCACGCATGCACGCGCACACACACACACACAGCATGCACACGCACACACACGCATGCACGCACACACATGCACACACACGCACACACACACGCATGCACACACGCACGCATGCAGCATGCACGCGCACACACACGCATGCAACACACACGCATGCACGCACACACACACGCAGCATGCACGCACACACACGTATGCAGCATGCACGCGCACACACGCATGCAGCATGCACACACACACACACACACACACATGCAGCATGCACGCACGCACACAATCCCCGTGACCCACATATTCTGAGACTCAAACCATTTTGAGCGATTGCACACACTCACACAGGATGTTTTTTTAGGACATTTAATGGTTCAGTTAAGTACAGAGTACAGCCCCCCCCCCCCCCCCACACACACACACACACACACACACACACACACACACTCTCTCACACTTAAAGCACAGGAGGAGTGCAGTAACTGTTAGGATGTTTTGGACTTGTTTGTTCTTGTTTTCTCAGGTGAATAACTGTGTGTGTGTGTGTGTTCAGGCGATCGCTGCGGACTGTAAGCGTATCACCCAGCTGAAGTACTTCCTGGAGGCTTTGTGTGGACAGGAAGAGCCATTACTGGCCTTCAAAGGAGGGAAGTACGTCTCCATGGTGACTGCCCCCACGCCAGCCAGTGAGCAGCAGCTGAAGGAAAACCAGGTGAGCAGAGAGAGAGAGGGAAAAGATGGATGGATAGAGAGATAGAAAGAGAGATGCAAAAGAGCCCTGCCTTAGATTTTATCGTTTGTAAAATAATGGTTTGGGACAGCGCTACACCCACCAGCTGACCCCGCCATGGCCTCCTCAAACCCGCCATGGCCTCCTCAAACCCGCCATGGCCTCCTCAAACCCAGCATGGCCTCCTCAAACCCGCACTCCTGTTCTGAACTTGGAGCTGAAATGAAGGTTTTGGGTCAAATGTTGGAAAAAAAAGTCTAGAGATAAATTTGCTACATTATGGATGGCTCATAAATCTCAATATTTATTTCCCAAACTATTGTCGTTCCATTTCGCGATATGAAGGAAGTGAAGTGAAAACTTTTTTCTTGTCATTCCATTTCACTCACCAGTGATATTCCATTTTTCTCACTGGAGACTTTTTCATTCTAGTCATATTCTTGAACACCTTACATGGCCTTCCTGTTACAGAATGATGATGTCATCGTGGAGGCGGAGTCTTCCCAGTCTGGCTCAGAGGCGGACCTAGAGGCGGAGCTAGCGGATGGCAGTGGGGATGACATCAAGGAGCTGAGGGCCCGACGGAACGTGCTCTCTCAGAAGCTGGCACAGCAGCAGAAACGCAGGGACAAGATCCAGGTGACCGCACGCACACACACACACACACACACACCAAACCACTGACTAACCCCATACTTATTATTCCTTGTTGGTACCGACAACCTATAAACTGTGTGTGTGTGTGTGTGTCAGGAGGTGCTGCAGACGTGTCGGCGCCTGGAGCTGCAGATCCATCCGGTGTACCTGGTACCTGACACCAACGGCTTCATCGACCACCTGGAGGGCCTGCACAGCCTGGTGGCCTGCAGCCTCTATGTGGTGGTCGTGCCCCTCATAGGTGTGTGTGTGTGTGTGTGTGTGTGTGTGCAGCCTCCAGACCTGCCAACTGGTACGCATTTTGCGTCGCAACCACGCATTTTCACATCAAAGTGCGCCGATATGATTTTTTACTTAAAACTACGCAAAAACGAGCAGACATCCAACTTCTCCGGGAAAGCTTCCTGGAGCATGTGCATTAGAATCTCCCACAAATCTATTTCATGTGAGGGTGAGCTACAAAAAGAAAGTGACAAGTGAAAATGACAGGCAAAGCATAGTGGTCATGTTCTTTTCTCTTCAGCCAACGGTGGATTACATTAAATGAAAGACTTGATGAGGTGAGTTTAACAAGTGTTCACTTGCAAATTCACGTTCCCCCCGTTTTGCGAAACTAAAAAATCTCCTGAGTGCAATTGTGTGTATAATTATAAAGGATTGAAAAGAGGTATCGTAACACCTCCATTTATCACCCATTTCGTCCGAAAATTCTAAAACAACAATGTTTTTCAATACTTCAAAATAACATTTGATAAATGAACCTTACATTTTTCAGTAGCCATAGGTGTGTAGATTTGAACAAAATCTGGTTTCGTTCTTACCGCTTTTACTGCCTGAAATATCCAATTTTTCCAAACACGGGACTGGTGGTAATAGGGCTAATGATCCGATAATAAGATCCGATAATAATAGACCAGACTTGAATAGAGACCACATATAAGAAAATGGACAACATATCCACATCAGTCCCCATCAACAAAAATGTTTTTCATAGGTCAGGATAATTGGGCTCTAAAACAGATTGAGATGGGTCGCTATCCAAAATGTATCTTGTGTGCATGGATGGTTATGTCTGTTTTTGGCTGCATGCATAAAGGCCGACGTAAGCAATTTGTTTTTCTTGGCTCGAGGAGCTACCCATAAACTTTCTTCAAGGTTGGCAGGGCTGAGCCTCTGTGGTGGTCGTTTCTCACCCTCCCAGTCTCTCTCTCCCCTCTCTCTCTCTATCTATCTCTCTCTCTCTCTCTCTCTCTCTCTCTCTCTCCTCTCTCTCTCTCTCTCTCTCTCTCTCTCTCTCTCTCTCTCTCTCTCTCTCTCTTCCTTCTGCTCTCCTTTTCTCTCTCTATCCTACTCTATCTTTGATTCACGCTGGTCTTCTCTCCTCCCTCGTTTCTTTCTGGTCTCCATCTCTGCCTCAAGACAAAGGGAGTAGGAGCTCTTTTATTAGCATGTGCTGCTTGTATATTTATAGGCTCTTTCTGTCTGAGTAATAAGAGAAGGAAGCTTTGAAAGTCATCCACTCTGTCTCTCTGCCCCGCCCTGCCCCGCCCTGCCCTGCCCCCCCCTGCCCCCCCCTGCCCTGCCCTGCCCCCTTTCCCAGTGATCACCGAGCTGGACGGGCTGGCGAAGGGCCAGCAGGACTGTCGTGATGGTGGCGGCGCCCACGTGCGGCACGTGCAGGAGCGGGCGAAGGAGGCAGTGGGCTTCCTGGAGAAGAGCTTTGAGGCCCGAGAGCCCTGCCTGCGTGCCCTCACCAGCCGTGGGAACCAGCTCGACTCCATCGCCCTCCGCAGTGAGGACATCTCCGGACAGAAGGTGTGTGTTTGTGTGTGTGTGGCTGCTTTTTCAAGATTGAACGTGTTTTATGTAGGGCTGTCAGCATTTACATGTTAATTGCGATGCCAAGCATAGTATGTTTTGTTTTTTTTGATTGCATGCTGCGAAAGATTTTTTATTTTGCACCGTCATTTGTTCTGTTATCAACTTTGTCTTTGTCTTTGGCTGCTACTATTTCTGACCCTTTAATGCACCATTTCTTGTCCTCAAACTGCCACAGACACTTCCCAGTAGGCTTCTGCATGGTCATCCTCCTGTAGTCATGGCCATAATAAACACCAACGCAGTTCTGAATGGCACGTTTTACTTTAAAAAATCTAAATAAAAAAAAAAAATCCTGTTCGGCTGAATGGCGCGTTTTAGGCTTACTTAAAAACACTAGTCAACTGAACTGAACATGGGTAATGGAGATCTGGACGAGGCTGTTTGTGTTCGTTATGCTCTTCATGAAATGTGCTGTAGTAGGCCTAGGCTACATTTTGCACCTGCACTTGTGCGTGTTTCCCATATACGCCACACTCCCTTCACACTCGTAAAGTAAATACCAGTGTTGCCAACTATTTCAAATGTAAAGTAGCTAAAACAAGCTCCAAAAGTCGCTAAATGTTGCTAGATGATGTCGCACACTAATTTGCATATCAATTATGTCACCAGGTCGTGCCCCCCCCCCAAAAAAAAACAAAACGGTGATAGCCCTTTAATACCCCTTTATAGCTGTTTGCTTTTCTCCTAGGCCTACTGAAATAGGCAACTTTAAGAGCCTAATTTAAATATATTTAATTTAATATACTTGTATATTAGGGTAATTGATACACTTTACTTTCTGTACATCTTGTCATAGTATACACCAGAATGAGCATTAAGTGGCTGAAAATCAGTCATTTCCAAACCTCCAACTGCTGCATTTGCTTTGCACAGCTTGAAGTCTAATTATAACTTCACCATAGGTTACACACAATTTAACCTTACAGCAATGGCTATATTTTGGATTTATTTAGTTAATGTCACTCGGACAGGCCGACAGAATTTTTTTCCCCCTCAGCCGACAGTCTGTCCTGCATTGACAACACTGAGGCTACATAGCCTAAACGAATGTTTTAGGTTTTTCTAACTTGTATGCTCGATTTTGAACTGATCTGCTTGTGAATGAAGTTGTAGCCTACTTTCCTCTGTTGAACGGTGCTGGAAAGCGTGTCCCTGTTTCCCTGTCATCATGTCATTGCTCTTTTCTCTTGACTCTCTCTTGACTCTGGTTGTAATCTCATCTGAAGTTGCTGCACCTTCCAATAACGTTGTCTGAGCTGTTAGATCTATAGAACATCTACTTCTGTGGATAACATGGGCTGACACTACATAGGCCAGTCATTACTTTTATAATCATGGGGCAACGCTTTGGGCGAACTCGATTTAGGCTAATTCACAAACGAAACAGGCATGAGACTCTTACACAGCACAGCCGAACTCACTGCTCACTCATAAGAGTAAAAAGGGACGTTACATCCAATCACATCAGAGTCTCAAAAAGTCTCCAAGAACGCTGGAAAAAGTAGCTAGATTTGTCGCTAGTCGCTTTTTACAAAAAAAGTCGCTTGGGGGGTCTGAAATCTCGCTAAATATGGCGACAAAGTCGCTAAGTTGGCAACACTGGTAAATACTCTCAACTGAGAAATCTCCTCCAGTAAAAGTAAATACTCCCAACTGAGAAATCTCCTCCAGTAAAAGTAAAACGGTACTTTTTACAGTTTTATATTTTTGATGGTCCTTTACGCCTGTTTGCTTTTCTCCTCCTCTGTAGTCATATAGGCAAACATATTTTAACAGCCCAAGTCAAATATATTTTATTTAATATACTGTAATATTATTTGACACACTTGTGTAGGCTATCTTGTCATAGCCAGAATAAGCATTAAGTGGCTACGGGTTGAAAAGCAGTCACTCCAAATCCATTGCCAGCTGATTCTTCTGCTTTGCATTGATAGAAGTCTGGTTATAACCAGAGACTTTCTAATGTGGAGACACAGCACTCAAAAAATCCTTCATAGAAATGCATGGGGCTAGTTTGTAACGCCAATATGGCCGTTTCTACGCATTTCCCACCCCTTCCTCGGCAAAACGTCGACATGTGAATACATTGAGCCAATCATGTGGTGTGATGTGACTACATTAAGCCAATCATATGGTGTGTTGTGAAGACATCGTGCCAATCATGTGTTGTCAACTCGCCGCTACAGCAAGGTTGGTGCCGAATAGGATGCCCGATGAGGGCCTAAAAAACGTTGCAATATGGCCGCCGAGTGGAGGGACTTGCCTAAAAGGACTTTGTTATAACTTCACCATAAAGAACATGCATATTTAACCTAAAAACAATGGCTATATCATGGGTAGACCTACATTTAGGCTACATATAGCCTAGGCATATCCACTCGGACAGAGCGACAGAGCAGGCTATCTGTTTTCTCAGCCGACAGTCTTATGACATGTCCTGCAACATTGAGGCTACATAAACAGGTTAATAACAGTGTGTTTGCTTGTAAGCGTTGGATAATAACAGCGTGTTTGCTTGTAAGCGTTGGATAATAACAGCGTGTTTGCTTCAAAGCGTTGGATAATAACAGCATGTTTGTGCCCCTCGTGTTCAGGGCACTAATGTTGCGTTGGATAATAACAGCATGTTTGTGCCCGTCATGTGTTCAGGGCACTAATGTTGCGTTGGATAATAACAGCGTGTTTGCTTGTAAGCGTTGGATAATAACGGCGTGTTTGTGCCCGTCATGTGTTCAGGGCACTAATGTTGCGTTGGATAATAACAGCGTGTTTGCTTGTAAGCGTTGGATAATAACGGCGTGTTTGTGCCCGTCATGTGTTCAGGGCACTAATGACGACGTGATCCTCAGCTGCTGCCTGCACTACTGTAAGGACAAGCCCAAGGACCTCGTGCCCTCTCAGCAAGGTGAGTTATCACCTCACACACTCACGTCTCCATTATCACCTCACACACTCACATGCCCATTATCACCTCACAGACTTACGTACCAGCAACTAAAGTTGCTGTATATTCCGACAATAATTGTCAAAAAAATAGTGATTACTTATTTTCAACAACTTTCTCTCTTTCTTTCTCTCCCCCCCCCCCTCTCTCTCTCCCCCCCCCCCCCCCCTCTCTCTCTCTCTCTCTCTCAGATGGGAAGGTGCGGTTGCGTAGGGAGGTGGTTCTCCTGACGGACGACAGGAACTTGCGTGTGAAGGCGCTGACTCGGAACGTGCCGGTGCGCGACATCCCCGCGTTCCTGCGCTGGGCGAAAGTGGGCTGAAGGCAACGCGTCTCGACGTGCACCGGGAGACCACACTCGACTCGACTCGACATCCACGCCACCACGTGGAGAGAGAGCGACGAATGAACAACCTCACAGAGCAGCGAGAAGGAGAGGGAGAGAGAGAGAGAGAGGGAGAGAGGGAGATGGGAAGAGAAGAAGAGAGAGAATGTGTTTGGGAGACTGAACTTCAGAGGGAAAAAAGAAGCTTTGAAAGGCAGATGAATTTATTAAAGGAGGAAAAGTTAGGAGCTCTTCTCTTTCCCACCTGTGTGTTGCCAGAGGAATGAATGAATGGAGGGAGAGTGGAATGAGAGAGGGAGGGAGAGAGAGAGGGAGGGAGTGATGCTTGCTTGCCAGAGGAGTTGAGGGGAGGTTGCTGATGAGGCTGTGTAGTGGGCTCTAGGCCACCAGCCACCTGCAAGAAGAACTCTTTAGCTGTTTCAGAGAGTGTGTGTGTGTGTGTGTTCGTGTTCTATGAACATGTGATTGATAGGATCTGTCGTGTGTGTGTGTGTTTAGACCTCTGCTTACATAGGCTAGTTTATGCAGGTGTGCGCGTCTGTACCAGAGAACTCCACTAGGGGGAGCTCTGAGAGCAGCTCTGCGCGGCGGCTCAGACCACAGCCTGGGGCTTCCTATTGACCCTTGAGGAAGGGGCTGGGGGGGGGCAACCCTCACAAAGGCCCCCCCCCCAC
Source organism: Alosa sapidissima (assembly GCF_018492685.1). NCBI lineage: Eukaryota > Metazoa > Chordata > Actinopteri > Clupeiformes > Clupeidae > Alosa > Alosa sapidissima. The sequence continues at coordinate 1,791,565 of NC_055961.1, forward strand.
GCCATGTTTGGGCCTGCCTGGCTCCTGCGCTGTGACCAGGGACACGGCACTGGGGGGTGGACGGCCTTGGCCAGCACCCCACCCACCCCAGGGCCAACACAGCTCTGGCTTCTGTTCACATGTAGTTGCGTTCAAACTGCACCTTGTTTTAAGGGGTATATGGTATCTTGTGTTCAGGGTTATCTGGTTGAACTCTTCTGTGGTTAGATGTGCCTAACTGACGGAGTAAACATGACCTTTTTGTTTGTTTGTTTGTTTGTTTGTTTTGGGGCATGTTTGCTGTTGCCCACTTGTTCTGGTTCCGCTGTTTGAGCAGCAGTTCTGGTTCCACTGAGGTTCCGCTGTTTGAGCAGTTGTGTTCTTGTTCTGGTTCCACTGAGGTTCCGCTGTTTGAGCAGTTGTGTTCTTTTCCTTCTTCATTTGCAGCATGTAGAGTAATTGTTTTTGTTGTTTATGTTAGAAGTGGTGTTTTGAGCTTTGTGGTTGATTTGTGGCACAAATATTTTTTTTCTTCTTTCATTTGAGGTGTTTTTCTTTGACGGGTCCATTTTTGTAAAGGCCTTTTGTCTAATTTGCAGGTTTAAGGGAGGTTAAGATCTTTATTTACGGTCATCTTCAGACCTGGTACACCTTCACTGGTCACATGAACTGTTCTCACCAGTCTTTGTTAACTTCACAAGTTGGTGAAGTCTAATCTCTAATCTCTAGATATTGTGTGGTTCCCTGTGTGTGTGTGTGTGTGTATGCATTTGTCATTTAAAAATGGCTCACATAGTCAACAGTCTTGATATGATTCTATTATGTGCAGTTGGCTTCTGAGTAGAATTCCTTTGGGAACGTGTACATACCACCTGAAATTGACCATTAAGTTGTCAAACGCAGTACCTATCAGTCCAAAACTCAGCTGATTTAATGTCTTGCTACGGAATCTATCAATAATCAATATATATATATATATATATATGTATGATTTATGTCTCTGATGTCTCTTTAGTGCTATGCTTGGTTAAATAGCAAAATCTGTCTGAAGAGGAATCTGGATTTTGTTGAGAACAATGGATAAAAAAAAAGTGATTGAAAAGATGGCTTTCTTATAAACAAAGTGATTGAAAATAATAAACCTGAAATATATACGCATGTATTTGTACCACACATCTTGCTGCTGTCACCACTGGTTTAGGCACAACAATGTGTGACTTGTTATAGCAACACAAGTGCGTGACGTGTTCACATTACATTTGGGTCATTCCACTTCAATTCAACCAGGGCCTACGCACTTAGGTCTCAAAAAATTCTGAAAAAATTACCAGGTGTACCTATGTTACCCAGGAGACACACTGTAAAATTACTCTTATGCAAGATCAATACTTTCCAAGATACAGCCAGTTTTACAGGGGGAGGGGGGTGTCGATTTTGTTCAGCCTCTTTTTTTTGTCAAAGTTCACAAGCCCACAGCGCAAGAACTAAACCATGTAGGAGGCTCAAATTCTGCATGCTGGTACATATATAAGAATAGTATGTAGCAAAATAATCACGTTTGGTCTGGATAATCCTGCATGGTCATAGCTGTCCCTCAAAGTTGATACAAATTGTATTGGAGTTTTTGGCTGGGCTCTGTTTAAGCCTTCAGAAGACATATTTGTACTCAACATAGGCTCTTGATTTATTTTTCGTTACTGAGATAAGTAGAAACACGCTCACAATAAACAATGAAACAAGAAAATAAATTCCTTCAGGATCTGAACAGCAGACCTTACAAGTCTAAAAAATCATTTTGGTTCTCATTTTCAGAGCACCTAAACACCTTGTGGGAATATACAAAGATTTTTTAAATATTTTTTTCTTTATTCTCCATGATCTTTTCTTTTTAAAAACACTTTGACTTGTCTCATGCAAATCTTTTTTTTTTTTCACTTTCCACCCTGAACATGGGCAAAATGCCCCATTGACATCAATATGTTTTGTTGAGACCTAAGTGCGTGGGCCCTGGTTGAACTGACGTGGAATGACACATTTATAGTCTTATCTACCACCAGCCTGTAGCACAGCAGCCATTTTGTGGCAGAACCCTCACCACACACACACACACACCAAGTTGGAGACTCAATCTATTATAGTTGGGAAGTGGCTAGTGGGGATGAACCATGTAGATCTTTGCGTAGCACTGTGAATTCTAATAGCGCCACCAATGCAGTCTCTTTGTGCCAGCAGCTGACCGGATGCTGCGTCTCTGCGGCGCGACTGAAGCTAAGCCGGTGTGCTTGTGGTTCGTAATTGGATAGTTCCTGGGAACACTAAGTGGCGGGCCAGTAGGGCAGTCTTCTCTCTGGTCACAGTACAATCCCCACGCCCATCACTGTGCTGTAGAAGATGCCATCCTTCAGATGTGATACATGACTAGCTAAACTCTCTAAACTCAGCACACCAGAGCTCCCTCTACTTTCTGCAGGGCTGTGGGACATGCTAGGACCTCATGGCGTGAGAACGTCCGTGTCACGTCACATCTGAAGGACGGCATCTTCTACAGTGTTCCAGCAGCCACTTAGTGTTCCTAGGAGGTCTCCCATCCAAGTACTAACCACAAGCACACCTGCTTAGCTTCAGTCTCTCCGCAGAGACGGGGCATCCAGTGGGCCAGCTGCTGGCACAAAGAGACTGCGTTGGTGGAGCTATTAGAATTCACAGTGCTACGCAAAGATAAAAAAAAAAAACACTTATGATGCTATTGTTACATGACTTTCTGTAAACAAGTCACCAATTCACATCAAATACTGTAATTTTTCGACTATTAACCAAAGTTGTCATTGATTTTGCATAATTTCTTCAGCTATGAGGTTAATAGACGGGATGAATTTATTTCCTTCATTCCTCTTTATGATTATCAAACGGCTCTTCAGAGTGCTGCTGAAAGTTCCATTCACATGAATGAGCCTTCCGAACGTTCGGAGGTCTGTTAAAACTATATGCTATATACTGTTACTATATACCGCTGCAAAGTTTATAATGACTGCTGTCAATGGCAACAGGTTTTGTGCTTCTGAGTCTTATCACTCCGTAAGTAGTGCGGTCACTTCTTGCAATGGAACTTCATTCAAAAGTGAAAGCAGACGATCATCTGTGTTCTAAAGAATGTTTGATTCAAGTTCAGCGTGTGTTGCGAACTGTTTCTCAGCAAAATGCACAACGAAACTAGTAAATAAATGTTCGTTTTGGCAAGTAGCCTTGTAATAAGCGGGATAATGTATAGAACGCCGATCATTATTGCAAAAAGTACCTTCAGGGCGAAGCAAGACCTCTCCACTGTATGTATTATGGTTAATACACGGTTTTGATTTTCTTTATACACAATGTGGCTAATACACAGAAAGTTACTGTACGTCAGGTCAGTCCTAGGAGTGGAGATGGCCCTTGCATTCTCTTCTGCTATAGTGGTGACCAATGGATCAATAATGTCAAACTGCCCTATTTATCAAGTACTAGTTGCAAATCAGTGGTGAAACTACAAAGACCCAATTCCACTGGCACAACCAGGTGTGACTATATTAGAACTCTGCTATAGACGACTGATGAACACACCAGACTGAAAACCGCTCGTCATTTATTAGTGCATTTTACATCCCATGGATGTGTCTAATCCACAAAATACAAACATGAACTCTATTAGACATGAAAAACCTGCGCAAACACTTTAGATATCAGAACATGTGTAGAAATATATTTAAACTAAAACTGGCCCGCAAGTAAGAAAACACAAGAGAGCAAATACCTTACATGCAGAACATACGAGTAGTATTAAATAATCATTTGTAGCCATAGAAATCAAATGTACAGTAAAATAGTCCATGATACCAACAGCTGCTTGGTATTCCAGTTACACAAAATGGTACGTTATTAATGCGTAATGAGATCCTTCTTGCTGATGATTTTTTTTGGCATAAATCCTTTGTCTTTCATATCTAGCATCTACCTGTCCATGTGGTCATTCATGGGATCTACACCCAGTCACTACATCTGCTGCAGCAGCCATCCAATGGGAAAGCTGGGATGTTGATCACCCAGAGAGTAACCACCTGAACACTCTCCAGTCAACATGTTTTCCCCAAATCATCCCGACTTCACAGCACAGATGTGGCATTTCCATTTGAGTTCATTATTACATCATCAAATGGAACCTTCAGTTGGCAACATTCTAATTACGTGTGTGTGCTCCTCATCGTATCGAGAATGGAAGTGGATCTGCCTGCCCTGCTGTCTGCTGTATTTCTGACCAGAGCGTCCACAGATGTAGCCTATCCCACTCCACCACTGCTAGACCTACTCAACTCTTCAGCCCTGTATAGAAGCTCCATTTCAGAGCACTGGAGCAGGGGGATGCCATGCTAAACAAGGTTACTAAGTTCTAGTTGAGATCAGGGCTCCTGATCAGCTTCTCAAGCGTTACTCATCACGCTGACCTGACACACCCAACTCAGATCTTGCTTTGTATGACGTACTCCGTTTGTCTGGTCTACAATTCTAGGTGATTATAATGAGCACTAGAACAGTGTGGTCTGCTGGTGTAAGTAGAATCTTCGTATCAGTTGGCATGGCAACGTCACTCCTGGCAGAGTGGTCAAGCTGCACAGATACAGACAGCGGCTGTTATGCTACAGGCTAACGCTAGTGAGAGACTGTTATGCTACAGGCTAATGCCAGTTAGAGACTGGAGAACTTTGGGTGCTGATGACCACTTTGGCATTGGATGCGGCAAGTTTTCACTTTTTTCAGGTTTAGCAAACAGTCCCTTAACCAGCCAAACCTACATACATCACAAAGGGCTGGGTAAACTTAAAGTGATTTTACAGCCATTCAGCAGTTATCAAATCACGCTGCCTACAGTTATTACTAGATTAGATGCTATACCTCAGGAGCAGTTTCCAGCTGGAATATGATATGATATAACTCCTTAATAAAAGCCATTAGTGAAGAGAATATAACTGAATTCTGCTGCACTTTAAAAAAAGATACTTTACGTGGCAGTCCGCTGCGTGTTCTGTAACGTTTCAGACGACAGCACTGGAGTCCGTATAGAAAAGCCACACGTTGAATTGGAATGCAGTTGGATTAATACTTGGTAATCCAGTTAACTTTGTACAAAACAAAACAAAACGTACCCTCAGTATCAAAAGAAAAGACAATCCCAGACTAAAATGTAAACAATGCTTTCAGTCTACATCCAAGTATCAGCTCCCTTTTCAGATTAAAACAAAACAAGTTAATACAAAAGGTCTGTATATATAAATAACAAGTTACATTTACCCAAAAATACAACTTAAAACATAAAAAAAGAATACTCAATTCACAAACACTCAAGGGTTTGAACACCATCACACACCATATGGCATTTAAAGCACTGAGCCGCGTGTGTGTGTGCGTGCGCATTTACCTAAGCTTTGCCCCGTGGGTCGGATGTGGTTTTAGTACAAATCTGGGGACATGCTAAGTTTGCAGTGGGCAATGGCAGGACCCACGGTTCCACAGGGGTTACCATGGCAACAAACGTGCTACAACAAACGTCCTACCACGGCATGCTGAAAAGTTTCAACTACCATCACCACTGGACTTTCACAAATAACTACTTTAGTCATACTACACACCCACATCTGTTGCAGTGAGGACACCCTGTGGGGAAAGAGAGAAGTGTTTCTCTGGAGTAAACACAAAACATCCCCTCTCAGCTCCATAGAGTTCCTGTGTGCACTCTACACAAGCACATAACCAAGGGCAACAAGAACAAACAAAGCAACCGCTCCAAACCACACTGGGCAACAACAACAAGCACAACTGTGCAAGGTGATGGACAACACCGGACCAAACACAAGCACGTCTGAAGGAAAGGCACTGAGCAGGCGGCAGGAACCTGAGGAGGAGTAGGGGGAAGTATCAAGGATGAGCTGCGAAAGAGCAAGCTCACTACAGCATACAACCTGCAGACCAACAAAACCCCAGAGATGCAGAACAGGACTAGATGTGGCGTAGGAACATCATCATGAGATGCAGAACAGGACTAGATGTGGCGTAGGAACATCATCATGAGATGCAGAACAGGACTAGATGTGGCTTAGGAACATCATCATGGGAAAAGCTGAGATGCAGCAGGTGGAGAAGCATGCTGGGAACCAGGAGAACAGAGAAGGCCCTTGGGCTAAACTGCAGAGCTCAGAGTAGGCAGCTCCACAACCACATGTTAGCATTAGCCACATGTTAGCATTAGCCTCCCATTGGGCACCAGGGGTGTGCAGAGCCCCCATAATCAAACACTTGGGTAACGCTTCACAGCAGAAAAAATGGTTCATAGTCACTATGATATTCCAATATCTTAAGCGGTTAGTATGCAGTATGCCCACCTCTAATAGCAGGTAGCATATACTAGCAGGCTAATAGCAGGTAGCATATACTTGCAGGCAGGTAGCATATACTAGCAGGCTAATAGCAGGTAGCATATACTAGCAGGCTGCATATACTAGCAGGCTAATAGCAGGTAGTATACTAGCAGGCACTAGCAGATCTGTCCAGATGACTGAACTACTCCAAAACTATTCACCAGAAGGCTGAACTACTGACACCATACAAACTCTTTTCCACTTGGATGACAAACAGGTCAGAGAGGATTCATGGGGAGAAAAATATCCCCACAGCACTGGCCTGCACACTGACACAAACAAACAAACAAAGAAATCAGCAACAAAAGAAAGACAGATGTTGAGGGCGAGTTAATGGACAGCTAAAGTGCGAGTAAACACCATGAGACGTCTCCATCTCTAGAGGCTCCTGAGCTTAAACACCATGAGACATCTCCATCTCTAGAGGCTCATGAGCTTAAACACCATGAGATGTCTCCATCTCTAGAGGCTCCTGAGCTTCTCACCACTCTGAGCGTGATGGCCAGAAGCAGAACACAACAGCACATCTGGGTCTGACTGCAGAGGCCACTGATCCAGCACATCTGGGGCTCACCAGATGGAGATCTGGTCCTGATGGATGGAGCTCAGGTAGGACAGAGGTCTGTTCCAGACTTATTTACACCTGGATGAGAAGGCCCATTAACTGTGTTCTTAACTGTCTGTTCCAGACTTGGCTATGATCTAGGAAAGCCAATGGTGTAGGCAAGCACCATAAACTGGGCTGCCTGCTTTTACGGCTAAACATCCTGGGATATAACTGTGTCCTCAGAAAGAGCAGCTCCAGACGCAGCTCAGGCACCGGAACAGCAGCGGGCTGTGGGCCAGAACCGGGCCGCCATGGCCTGGTCTCAACCCGGCGGGTCTGTATCACTACAGCAGGTCTCCACTCACCGTGGGGCTCCTCAGAAGCCCAGCCGCTGATGCCAATGACCCTGCTGGGCAGCTCAGTTAAGGGCTTAAACCACAAAATGGCAGCATATCAATGACGATTTAGCTGCTAAACTGAGACAGCCACAGATTCTACAACTGATGTAGATCTGCAAACATCTGGGCCACATCAGAGCCACATCAGAGCCACATCAGAGCCAGGTGTGCAGACAAATTCAGCAAATATTTGAGCACAGTTTCTTTGAACTCTTACTTTGGAATGTTTTTGTACATTCAAAATGACTACGCTCTTTGTAGTGAGATGAACACAAACTGAAAAATGACCACAGAACTCTTCGTAGTGAGATGAACACAAACTGAAAAATGACCACAGAACTCTTTGTAGTGAGATAAACACAAACTGAAAAATGTTCACAAAATGTTGCCCTTGTTTGCACACTTCTGATCTACAGAGCAGGTGTCCAGGAAAGGGAGGGAAAGAGAGGGAGGCGCTCAGGGGGGCAGTGCAGAGGTGTTTGTGGGCGATAGTAACCCATAGTAACCCAGGCTTGTGCAAATCCACCACACTTGTTTTGGCTTGAGAGCTCAAACCTGTCCCAGAGTTGATTAATAAAAGACCATTATCAATAAATAAACTAATCACATGCTCCAATTGTCTGTCTTTGGTTAGTAACAAAGACTAATATTGACAAATCTTTAGTTTGTGAGTGTGTGTGTGTGTGTGTGTGTGTGTGAGTGTGTGTGATGTGAGCAGATGGTGAGGCTCTGAAGGCTGATAAAAATTAAAGGAGGAGGGGGGGGTATCCATGGCGATGAGGAAACATTTCTTAACAGTCATTCAAAGTGAAGGTTTCCATGGAAATGTAGCTGACCTTAAGGCATTGAGAGAGAGAATATGTGTGTGCGTGCATGTGTGTGTGTAAAAACGTCTGTCCTCTCCGGGTTTTGACCACCAAACAGAGTGTATGGCTCCATCCCTTCCTGTAGAGAGACAGAGAAACATGTCACTCAAGCGCCACTGGGATCCTGCCGCTCTCAACTACAACCCACATCGGAACAAGTTGGGACGTTATGTAAAATGCACATAAAAACACAATGTGATCATATACAAGTCTCGCAAACACAATGTGATCATATACAAGTCTCGCACACAATGTGATCATATACAAGTCTCGCACACACAATGTGATCATATACAAGTCTCGCAGACACAATGTGATCATATACAAGTCTCGCACACAATGTGATCATATACAAGTCTCGCACACACAATGTGATCATATACAAGTCTCGCAAACACAATGTGATCATATACAAGTCTCGCACACAATGTGATCATATACAAGTCTCGCACACACAATGTGATCATATACAAGTCTCGCACACACAATGTGATCATATACAAGTCTCGCACACACAATGTGATCATATACAAGTCTCGCACACACATATTTAGCTGCAAAAAGAACATAGACAACATCGAATGTTGAAAATGAACATTTGGACTTTTTCATGGAAAATATATGTTGGAGGTCTGCGCGGGACTGATTTTCCGCTCCTGCAATATTTTGTCCCGCTCCTGCCCGCTCCCGCATCAATGTGTCATTTTTAGTCCCGCTCCCGCCCGCATCTGTAACATGATGTCCCACTCCCGCCCGCTAAAGCCCGCATGCAGGAGGGACAGCCTATTCAGCTTTTCTTTCTGTCTCACGAAAGGAGCACACACACCTGAGAAAGACTCCAGATGTCAGTTTCTTGGTTCTGAATGTAGGCTAACAACTGAAGTAGGCCTAGTCTGGTGCCCTCTTCCTCTGTCATGCTTTAGATTTCGAGTTTTGACAATGAGCAGCAGGAACAAATTGAACACACGTAAACGACAATATAGGCTATAGGCCTGCTATCCGTCAGTTATGCTTAAACCCCGTTATTTAATGCTGCCTAACAGAACATCCAGCTGAACTATAGTTATGAACACTACTTTAATCATTCCCATTTATTTAATAATTTTACACACATATTTAATTTGCGGGAGTGCAGTGAATCATCGGTTTGTCCCGCACCCGCGAACGCACCTCTCTCATCCCGCCCGCTCGCGCAGAGAGCTTTCAAAAGTTGTCCTGCGCCGCACTCTTTTGCGTCGGGACCCGCGGGTCTACCGCAGGAGTGCAGACCTCTAATATATGTCATATATATCATTTTGAATTTGTTCAAGTTCATTGTGATGTACACTGTGCACATAGAAAATGGTTATCAGAGGTTTTCCTAAGCCCATACAGTGATTTCCTTTACAGAAACAGGTCTGGTTTTGATGCAGTGCCATCTGAGGTCCAAAAGACCACGGCCATCCAATATTGTTTTTCAGCTCTATCCCTTGTTTGCAAAGATTTCTCTGGATTCTCTGAATTATATTTTCACGTGTAGACGATGAACCCCGCAAATACTTCACAATTTCATGTTAAAGGTTGTATCAGTGGCCCCAGCTGTGGCGCGACTGGCTGGGGCACCTGCACCGTACGCCGGCGACCCGGGTTCGATTCCCGCCCCGTGGTCCTTTCTGGATCCCACCCCGACTCTCTCCCACTCACTTCCTGTCATTCTTCACTGTCCTATCAAATTAAAGGCATAAAAAGCCCCCCCCAAAAAAAAGGTTGCATCAGCGATTGCAGGCCCAAAAAAGGCCCAAACATAAATGATGACATTCATCTAATCTTTCCTAACGATCCGCTAGCTGCCCGCCCCATAAGCAGGCTGTCAAAAAAATGTGTCTCTGTAGGCAGCCTGGACTGAGATCTGCACACAAAAACAAATGCTATCACCAAGTGTTGCCAACCACTCAAAGGCAAAATAAAGTGTTCAAACCAATAACCGACGAGATGCGCGTTCAGGAGAGTTTCAATTGCACGAGAAGGAGGGGGAGGGAGTGGCGAGCTAGCTCTCTGTTTTGGTTGAACATCAACAGAAGTGACGTTACCCCACCATCGCTGATACAACCTTTAAGAAACATTAAAATTACATTGTTTCATCATTTGTGCACACAGGTTTACACAGAGTGATAAATATCCCTACATCTTTACTTGTAAGAAACCCTGCCTCTCTGGGATGCTCTTTTTCATACCCAATCGTGTTACCATAGTTACCCTAATTAGTTTTGAAACACTCCTCCTTTTGTTTTCTTTATCATTACACAACTTTTCCAGCAATTTGTTACCTCCGTCCCAACTTTTTTGAAGCATGTTGCTGGTATAAAAGGAGATTTGATGTTGTCTGTGTCCTTTTTTCAACTAATGTCCCAACTTTTTCTGATTTGGGGTTGTAAATTATATCACACAACTCCTCTCAATAGGACACGCACACACACACACTCACACACACAAACACCTCACCTGACTAGGACTAGGACTCATTCTCCACTGTGACGGTTACTGTGGGTCCCCCATCTGCAAGAACAACATAAAATTAGCTCATCTTTGAGGTCTGTCCTGTTTGTGTGTCCCTCCTGTGTGTGTGTCCTGTGTGTCCCTCCTGTGTGTGTGTCCCTCCTGTGTGTGTCCCTCCTGTGTGTGTCTCTCCTGTGGGTGTGTCCCTCCTGTGGGTGTGTCCTGTGTGTGTGTCCCTCCTGTGTGTGTGTGTCCTGTGTGTGTGTGTCCTGTGTGTGTGTGTCCTGTGTGTGTGTGTCCCTTCTGTGTGTGTGTCCCTTCTGTGTGTGTGTGTCCTGTGTGTGTGTCCTCTGTGTGTGTGTCCTGTGTGCGTGTCCTCTGTGTGTGTGTCCTGTGTGTGTGTGTGTCCTGTGTGCGTGTCCTGTGTGCGTGTGTCCTGTGTGTGTGTCCTTTGTGTGTGTCCTTTGTGTGTGTCCTGTGTGCGTGTGTCCCTCCTGTGTGTTCCTTACCCTCAGTCCTGTGGCCCTCGTCCAGTAGATGGTTGTGTGAGTTTGTCACGCTCTCTCCATCTAAAGCACTGCAGCGGAACACACAGAGGTCAGAGGGTCAGTTCACATGCACACACACACACACACATACACACACAACACACACGTCACACACGTCCTCGCGGAACACACAGAGGTCAGAGGGTCAGTTCACATGCACACACACACATACACGCACACACAACACACACGTCACACACGTCCTCGCGGAACACACAGAGGTCAGAGGGTCAGTTCACATGCACGCACACGCACAAGCGCACACGCACACACACGTCCTCGCGGAACACACAGAGGTCAGAGGGTCAGCTCACACACACACACACACACGTCCTTGCACACGAACACACTGGACAAGCTAGTGTGTAGGTGATGCATATGGATGCATATGAAGTCATGTTCCTTCCATGCTTGAAACAATATGCATTTACTGCATAGACATACTGGGGGAGGATGAACTTATATGCATTGCATTTGTTAGCATTTGTTAGCAAAGTCCGTCCCTTCCGCTGCGCGTTGGGGTATTTTCTCAATAATGACCGGTGTTCTATACATTATCCCTTACTTATTGACAGAATGTAGGACTTGACTAATATCTTCCTCTGTGTGTAATTCTGAATGCTTGATGTTCTCTGTGGAATGTAATTTGTTTTCCAGTTCTACATTGTTATGGCTTAAAACGCCATACAAGTGGATGGGAGTAGCTATGGCAATACAGCTATGCACTAACAAGTGACTAGTAGTTGAAGGACTTCGCTTAAACTTAATATACTGTTCCAAATTCGCTTGAGTATAAACTATCCACTTTAACTAATGTCAGTAATGTTATTCAGCTAGTTGTCATTTCAAAGAAATTACACTTCTCCGTTTAAAATGTTACCTTAGCTAAGAGGCTAGCTAGCATGCTAACAACTGGACAGTAACTGGCAGCAGCATGGTCTGATATTAAGTTATTTTATTACAAATCCGAACACTAAAAAATTACACTTTTAGGCTTGAAATAATCCCAAACACTTACAGACAAAATGTTGGAAAAAACCCTCAACAAATCCAGAAAGACATAATGACCAATTTATTGGTAAAATTCCACAAGTCTCCATTGACATTAGTGCAGCGAGGGTTTACTCTGGTCTGCATAAAGGGGGATTCCCCCCCCCCCCCTGCAATAATCGAACGCGGAAATTGTCGAACGTTTGCGCCTCTCGCTCCGCTTGAACCCTCTCTGCTGTTACAGTATATAGTGTTCTAGAGTGTCCGCTCTAACCCTCTCTGCTGTTACAGTATATAGTGTTCTAGAGTGTCCGCTCTAACCCTCTCTGCTGTTACAGTATATAGTGTTCTAGAGTGTCCGCTTGAACCCTCTCTGCTGTTACAGTATATAGTGTTCTAGAGTGTTTGAGGCTGGTGTTACCATTTGGAGTTGGGCTGGTCCCCAATCAGCTGTTCTGGGTCTATGTTGACCAGGCGGGTGGGGAACGTGTGGCCATCACCCAAACTGGACCAAGAACCGAGGAGGGACAGACATAAACAACATTATTCTACTCAACATTTATGCTTGATATACTGGAACAACATTGTGTTGGCAATATTGTAATAACTGAACTGTTGGCTTCATTAATGCATCAGAAGAACATAAACTATTCTGTTCTGC